>NW_028238471.1:52500-55000 GCF_041429995.1 Eschscholzia californica | reverse complement strand
TTCAAAAAAAATAGAAAAAAAATATTTTTTTCCCGATTCTTTCTCCAATATTCCTGATAAATACCCACACACCCACATATGGAGAATGGTCGAAAATGCTCGAGTGGATATCGAGATGTCCGACGAAGCACCACTTGGAAGGGCCGAGGCACGGGACGCCCGAGCTGTTGCTCGGGCCGGCACGGGACGCGCATGGGACATCCCGGGACGGCATGGGACGCCCTCGCTACAGCTCGAGACGGCCAGGTACGCCCGAGACTTGGCTCGGGACGGCCTGGGACGCCCTCGCCATAGCTCGGGACGGCCTGGGACGCCCGAGACTAGGCTCGGGACGGCCTCGGCACAGCACGGGACGGCCTGGGACGCCCTTGCCACAGCTCGGGACGGCATGGGACGCCCGAGACTTTGCTCGGGACGGCCTGGGACGCCCTTGCCACAGCTCGGGACGGCCTGGGACGGCCTCGGCACAGCTCGGGACGGCCTGGGACGCCCGAGACTTTGCTCGGGACGGCCTGGGACGTCCGAGACTTTGCTCGGGACGGCCTGGGACGCCCGAGACTTGGCTCGGGACGGCCTGGGACGCCCTCGCTCCAGCTCGGGACGCCCTGGGACGGCCTCGACACAGCTCGGGACGGCCTGGGACGTCCGAGACTTTGCTCGGGCCGGCCTGGGACGCCCGAGACTTGGCTCGGGACGGCCTGGGACGCGCTCGGCACAGCTCGGCACAGGCCGGGACGCCCGAGCCGAGCTTCGGGTCGCACGAAATCTCTTCGTATTCCGACATATTAGAAGCTTCCCATCATGTAGTAGGCCGAGCTTTGCCCTTTGGATGCCCTATGGTGCTTGGCGAGCACTAGGGAACGTGCCAGCACAAGTGCTGTGCACGCTCTGGGGAAGGAGCTCAACCCTCCCCCTTATAGTGCAAAGTTATTGTTTTTCCTATTTTCACAAGGAAACATCAATTTTTTAACCAAGCATACTGGGCCTTTACTCCTTCGTTACTCGTCGGAATCCAGCAAACTTATACTCGTTGGAAAGGTCTTTTCGCAAGGATTTTTTTGATATATTATAATAGCGATTCCGATAAATATTTATTTTTCTATGAATTTTTAAGTGAATAAACACCGGAAAATTCATAAAAAATAGAAAAAAAAATATTTTCTTCCGTTTCTTTTCTCCAATAATTCATAAATAATACCTCAATAGTATTAATGAAGAGAGAGTCGAAATGGCCCGGGTGGATTTCGAAAATGTCCCACGACCCCATAGAATGCACGGGCCAGCCGAGCCAAAAGAATGGGACGCGCACGGGACAGCATTGGTCAGGCTCGGGACGGCACGGGACAGCACGGGACGCGCATGGGACGGCACGGGACGCGAATGGGACGGCCTTGCTAAGGCTCGGGACGGCATGGGACAGCACGGGACGCGAATGGGACGGCCTTGCTAAGGCTCGGGACGGCATGGGACAGCTCGGGACGCGCATGGGACGGCCTTGGTGAGGCTCGGGACGGCCTTGGTCAGGCTCGGGACGGCATGTCACGGCCCTGGTGAGGCTCGGACGGCACGGGACGCGCATGGGACGGCACGGGACGGCCTGGGACGGCCTTTGTGAGGCTCGGACGGCACGGGACGCGCATGGGACGGCCTTGGCGAGGCTCGGGACGGCATGGGACAGCACGGGACGGCCTCGGCACAGCTCGGACGGCACGGGACGCGCATGGGACGGCCTTGGCGAGGCTCGGGACGGCATGGGACAGCACGGGACGGCACGGGACGGCCTCGGCACAGCTCGGACGGCACGGGACGGCCTTGGCGAGGCTCGGGACGGCATGGGACAGCACGGGACGGCACGGGACGGCCTCGGCACAGCTCGGACGGCACGGGACGGCCTTGGCGAGGCTCGGGACGGCATGGGACAGCACGGGACGGCACGGGACGGCCTCGGCACAGCTCGGACGGCACGGGACGGCCTTGGCGAGGCTCGGGACGGCATGGGACAGCACGGGACGGCCTCGGCACAGCTCGGGACGGCACGAGACGCGCATGGGACGGCCTTGGTGAGGCTCGGACGGCACGGGACGCGCATGGGACGGCCTTGGTGAGGCTCGGACGGCACGGGACGCGCATGGGACATCATGGGACGCACATGGGACACCTTATGGGGATCATCAAGGGACGTTGCACGGGACATTCTTTCCCACGAAGGGCATTTACATGGGACATCTTAGGAGTCGAGAGCCGGCACATGGGACAACGTAGTTCACACGCACGGAACACTTTACTTTCGTTTGGAACGTCGTGGGATCTTTATGTCCCCATTAGCACCGAACCTTTAACATGCTAGGAAGCTATGTTCGATCTTCTCGAAGTGTCGATGGAACTTCGATGGATACACATCCGATCCGATGTTATGATGATGTACTTTCTCCGAGATCGATGTTGGGGCCGTATTCCGATGTCATGATGATGTACTTTCTCCGAGATCGATGGGACGGCC
>NW_028238471.1:20000-22500 GCF_041429995.1 Eschscholzia californica | reverse complement strand
CACCACTTGGAAGGGCCGAGGCACGGGACGCCCGAGCTGTTGCTCGGGCCGGCACGGGACGCGCATGGGACATCCCGGGACGGCATGGGACGCCCTCGCTACAGCTCGAGACGGCCAGGTACGCCCGAGACTTGGCTCGGGACGGCCTGGGACGCCCTCGCCATAGCTCGGGACGGCCTGGGACGCCCGAGACTAGGCTCGGGACGGCCTCGGCACAGCACGGGACGGCCTGGGACGCCCTTGCCACAGCTCGGGACGGCATGGGACGCCCGAGACTTTGCTCGGGACGGCCTGGGACGCCCTTGCCACAGCTCGGGACGGCCTGGGACGGCCTCGGCACAGCTCGGGACGGCCTGGGACGCCCGAGACTTTGCTCGGGACGGCCTGGGACGTCCGAGACTTTGCTCGGGACGGCCTGGGACGCCCGAGACTTGGCTCGGGACGGCCTGGGACGCCCTCGCTCCAGCTCGGGACGCCCTGGGACGGCCTCGACACAGCTCGGGACGGCCTGGGACGTCCGAGACTTTGCTCGGGCCGGCCTGGGACGCCCGAGACTTGGCTCGGGACGGCCTGGGACGCGCTCGGCACAGCTCGGCACAGGCCGGGACGCCCGAGCCGAGCTTCGGGTCGCACGAAATCTCTTCGTATTCCGACATATTAGAAGCTTCCCATCATGTAGTAGGCCGAGCTTTGCCCTTTGGATGCCCTATGGTGCTTGGCGAGCACTAGGGAACGTGCCAGCACAAGTGCTGTGCACGCTCTGGGGAAGGAGCTCAACCCTCCCCCTTATAGTGCAAAGTTATTGTTTTTCCTATTTTCACAAGGAAACATCAATTTTTTAACCAAGCATACTGGGCCTTTACTCCTTCGTTACTCGTCGGAATCCAGCAAACTTATACTCGTTGGAAAGGTCTTTTCGCAAGGATTTTTTTGATATATTATAATAGCGATTCCGATAAATATTTATTTTTCTATGAATTTTTAAGTGAATAAACACCGGAAAATTCATAAAAAATAGAAAAAAAAATATTTTCTTCCGTTTCTTTTCTCCAATAATTCATAAATAATACCTCAATAGTATTAATGAAGAGAGAGTCGAAATGGCCCGGGTGGATTTCGAAATGTCCCACGACCCCATAGAATGCACGGGCCAGCCGAGCCAAAAGAATGGGACGCGCACGGGACAGCATTGGTCAGGCTCGGGACGGCACGGGACAGCACGGGACGCGCATGGGACGGCACGGGACGCGAATGGGACGGCCTTGCTAAGGCTCGGGACGGCATGGGACAGCACGGGACGCGAATGGGACGGCCTTGCTAAGGCTCGGGACGGCATGGGACAGCTCGGGACGCGCATGGGACGGCCTTGGTGAGGCTCGGGACGGCCTTGGTCAGGCTCGGGACGGCATGTCACGGCCCTGGTGAGGCTCGGACGGCACGGGACGCGCATGGGACGGCACTGGACGGCCTGGGACGGCCTTTGTGAGGCTCGGACGGCACGGGACGCGCATGGGACGGCCTTGGCGAGGCTCGGGACGGCATGGGACAGCACGGGACGGCCTCGGCACAGCTCGGACGGCACGGGACGCGCATGGGACGGCCTTGGCGAGGCTCGGGACGGCATGGGACAGCACGGGACGGCACGGGACGGCCTCGGCACAGCTCGGACGGCACGGGACGGCCTTGGCGAGGCTCGGGACGGCATGGGACAGCACGGGACGGCACGGGACGGCCTCGGCACAGCTCGGACGGCACGGGACGGCCTTGGCGAGGCTCGGGACGGCATGGGACAGCACGGGACGGCACGGGACGGCCTCGGCACAGCTCGGACGGCACGGGACGGCCTTGGCGAGGCTCGGGACGGCATGGGACAGCACGGGACGGCCTCGGCACAGCTCGGGACGGCACGAGACGCGCATGGGACGGCCTTGGTGAGGCTCGGACGGCACGGGACGCGCATGGGACGGCCTTGGTGAGGCTCGGACGGCACGGGACGCGCATGGGACATCATGGGACGCACATGGGACACCTTATGGGGATCATCAAGGGACGTTGCACGGGACATTCTTTCCCACGAAGGGCATTTACATGGGACATCTTAGGAGTCGAGAGCCGGCACATGGGACAACGTAGTTCACACGCACGGAACACTTTACTTTCGTTTGGAACGTCGTGGGATCTTTATGTCCCCATTAGCACCGAACCTTTAACATGCTAGGAAGCTATGTTCGATCTTCTCGAAGTGTCGATGGAACTTCGATGGATACACATCCGATCCGATGTTATGATGATGTACTTTCTCCGAGATCGATGTTGGGGCCGTATTCCGATGTCATGATGATGTACTTTCTCCGAGATCGATGGGACGGCCTTGGTAAGGCATGGTTCGGCCTTGGTAAGGCATGGGTCGGCCTTGCTAAGGCATGGGACGCGCATGGGATGGCCTTCGTAAGGCATGGGACGGTCTTGTAAGGCACGGGACGCGCATGGGACGGCCTTG
>NW_028238470.1:110000-112500 GCF_041429995.1 Eschscholzia californica | reverse complement strand
TTTTTTTATGAATTTTTAAGTGAATAAACAATTAAAAATTCAAAAAAAATAGAAAAAAAATATTTTTTTCCCGATTCTTTCTCCAATATTCCTGATAAATACCCACACACCCACATATGGAGAATGGTCGAAAATGCTCGAGTGGATATCGAGATGTCCGACGAAGCACCACTTGGAAGGGCCGAGGCACGGGACGCCCGGGCTGTTGCTCGGGCCGGCACGGGACGCGCATGGGACAGCCCGGGACGGCATGGGACGCCCTCGCTACAGCTCGGGACGGCCAGGTACGCCCGAGACTTGGCTCGGGACGGCCTGGGACGCCCTCGCCATAGCTCGGGACGGCCTGGGACGCCCGAGACTAGGCTCGGGACGGCCTCGGCACAGCTCGGGACGGCCTGGGACGCCCTTGCCACAGCTCGGGACGGCATGGGACGCCCGAGACTTTGCTCGGGACGGCCTGGGACGCCCTTGCCACAGCTCGGGACGGCCTGGGACGCCCGAGACTTTGCTCGGGACGGCCTGGGACGGCCTCGGCACAGCTCGGGACGGCCTGGGACGCCCGAGACTTTGCTCGGGACGGCCTGGGACGTCCGAGACTTTGCTCGGGACGGCCTGGGACGTCCGAGACTTTGCTCGGGACGGCCTGGGACGCCCGAGACTTGGCTCGGGACGGCCTGGGACGCCCTCGCTACAGCTCGGGACGCCCGAGACTTGGCTCGGGACGGCCTGGGACGCCCGAGACTTGGCTCGGGACGGCCTGGGACGCCCGAGACTTGGCTCGGGACGGCCTGGGACGCGCTCGGCACAGCTCGGGACAGGCCGGGACGCCCGAGCCGAGCTTCGGGTCGCACGAAATCTCTTCGTATTCCGACATATTAGAAGCTTCCCATCATGTAGTAGGCCGAGCTTTGCCCTTTGGATGCCCTATGGTGCTTGGCGAGCACTAGGGAACGTGCCAGCACAAGTGCTGTGCACGCTCTGGGGAAGGAGCTCAACCCTCCCCCTTATAGTGCAAAGTTATTGTTTTGCCTATTTTCACAAGGAAACATCAATTTTTTAACCAAGCATACTGGGCCTTTACTCCTTCGTTACTCGTCGGAATCCAGCAAACTTATACTCGTTGGAAAGGCCTTTTCGCAAGGATTTTTTTGATATATTATAATAGCGATTCCGATAAATATTTATTTTTCTATGAATTTTTAAGTGAATAAACACCGGAAAATTCATAAAAAATAGAAAAAAAAATATTTTCTTCCGTTTCTTTTCTCCAATAATTCATAAATAATACCTCAATAGTATAAATGAAGAGAGAGTCGAAATGGCCCGGGTGGGTTTCGAAATGTCCCACGACCCCATAGAATGCACGGGCCAGCCGAGCCAAAGCAGGGGACGCGCATGGGACAGCAGGGGACGCGCACGGGACAGCGTCCCTATGGCTCGGGACGGCATGGGACAGTACGGGACGCCCTTGGTAAAGCTCGGGAATCCCATCGGACGCGCATGGGACGGCCTTGCTAAGGCTCGGGACGGGCTTGCTAAGGCTCGGGACGGATGGGACAGCACGGGACGCGCATCGGACGGCCTTGCTAAGGCTCGGGACGGCATGGAACAGCACGGGACGGCCTTGGTGAGGCTCGGGACGGCATGGGACAGCACGGGACGGCCTTGGTGAGGCTCGGGACGGCATGGGACAGCACGGGACGGCCTTGGTAAGGCTCGGGACGGCATGGGACAGCACGGGACGGCCTTGGTAAGGCTCGGGACGGCATGGGACAGCACGGGACGGCCTTGGTGAGGCACGGGACGGCCTCGGTGAGGCTCGGGACGGCATGGGACAGCACGGGACGGCCTTGCTAAGGCTCGGGATGGCCTGGGACGGCCTTGGTGAGGCTTGGACGGCACGGGACGCGCATGGGACAGCATGTGACGGCCTTGGTAAGGCTGGGCACGGCATGGGACGCACATGGGACACCTTATGGGGATCATCAAGGGACGTTGCACGGGACATTCTTAGCCATGAAGGGCCTTCACATGGGACATCTTAGGAGTCAAGAGCCGGCACATGGGACAATGGAGTTCACACGCACGGAACACTTCGGCTACTTCCGTTCGGAACGTCGTGGGATCTTTATGTCCCCATTAGCACCGACGCATCAACATGCTAGGAAGCTAGGTCCGAACTTCTCGAAGTGTCGATGGCACTTGGACGGATACGCATCCGATCCGATGTTATGATGATGTACTTTCTCCGATATCGATGTCGGGGTGTATTCCGATGTTATGATGTACTTTCTCCGAGATCGATGGGACGACCTTGGTAAGGCATGGGTCGGCCTTGGTAAGGCTCGGACGGCACGGGACGCGCATGGGACGGCCTTAGTAAGGCTCGGGACAAAATGGGACAGCACGGGACGCCATGGGACGGCCTTGGTAAGGCTCGGGACGGCCTGGGACGGCCTTAGTAAGGCTCGGGACAGCACGGGACGTCCTTGGTAAGGCT
>NW_028238470.1:77500-80000 GCF_041429995.1 Eschscholzia californica | reverse complement strand
GATAAATATTTATTTTTTTATGAATTTTTAAGTGAATAAACAATTAAAAATTCAAAAAAAATAGAAAAAAAATATTTTTTTCCCGATTCTTTCTCCAATATTCCTGATAAATACCCACACACCCACATATGGAGAATGGTCGAAAATGCTCGAGTGGATATCGAGATGTCCGACGAAGCACCACTTGGAAGGGCCGAGGCACGGGACGCCCGGGCTGTTGCTCGGGCCGGCACGGGACGCGCATGGGACAGCCCGGGACGGCATGGGACGCCCTCGCTACAGCTCGGGACGGCCAGGTACGCCCGAGACTTGGCTCGGGACGGCCTGGGACGCCCTCGCCATAGCTCGGGACGGCCTGGGACGCCCGAGACTAGGCTCGGGACGGCCTCGGCACAGCTCGGGACGGCCTGGGACGCCCTTGCCACAGCTCGGGACGGCATGGGACGCCCGAGACTTTGCTCGGGACGGCCTGGGACGCCCTTGCCACAGCTCGGGACGGCCTGGGACGCCCGAGACTTTGCTCGGGACGGCCTGGGACGGCCTCGGCACAGCTCGGGACGGCCTGGGACGCCCGAGACTTTGCTCGGGACGGCCTGGGACGTCCGAGACTTTGCTCGGGACGGCCTGGGACGTCCGAGACTTTGCTCGGGACGGCCTGGGACGCCCGAGACTTGGCTCGGGACGGCCTGGGACGCCCTCGCTACAGCTCGGGACGCCCGAGACTTGGCTCGGGACGGCCTGGGACGCCCGAGACTTGGCTCGGGACGGCCTGGGACGCCCGAGACTTGGCTCGGGACGGCCTGGGACGCGCTCGGCACAGCTCGGGACAGGCCGGGACGCCCGAGCCGAGCTTCGGGTCGCACGAAATCTCTTCGTATTCCGACATATTAGAAGCTTCCCATCATGTAGTAGGCCGAGCTTTGCCCTTTGGATGCCCTATGGTGCTTGGCGAGCACTAGGGAACGTGCCAGCACAAGTGCTGTGCACGCTCTGGGGAAGGAGCTCAACCCTCCCCCTTATAGTGCAAAGTTATTGTTTTGCCTATTTTCACAAGGAAACATCAATTTTTTAACCAAGCATACTGGGCCTTTACTCCTTCGTTACTCGTCGGAATCCAGCAAACTTATACTCGTTGGAAAGGCCTTTTCGCAAGGATTTTTTTGATATATTATAATAGCGATTCCGATAAATATTTATTTTTCTATGAATTTTTAAGTGAATAAACACCGGAAAATTCATAAAAAATAGAAAAAAAAATATTTTCTTCCGTTTCTTTTCTCCAATAATTCATAAATAATACCTCAATAGTATAAATGAAGAGAGAGTCGAAATGGCCCGGGTGGGTTTCGAAATGTCCCACGACCCCATAGAATGCACGGGCCAGCCGAGCCAAAGCAGGGGACGCGCATGGGACAGCAGGGGACGCGCACGGGACAGCGTCCCTATGGCTCGGGACGGCATGGGACAGTACGGGACGCCCTTGGTAAAGCTCGGGAATCCCATCGGACGCGCATGGGACGGCCTTGCTAAGGCTCGGGACGGGCTTGCTAAGGCTCGGGACGGATGGGACAGCACGGGACGCGCATCGGACGGCCTTGCTAAGGCTCGGGACGGCATGGAACAGCACGGGACGGCCTTGGTGAGGCTCGGGACGGCATGGGACAGCACGGGACGGCCTTGGTGAGGCTCGGGACGGCATGGGACAGCACGGGACGGCCTTGGTAAGGCTCGGGACGGCATGGGACAGCACGGGACGGCCTTGGTAAGGCTCGGGACGGCATGGGACAGCACGGGACGGCCTTGGTGAGGCACGGGACGGCCTCGGTGAGGCTCGGGACGGCATGGGACAGCACGGGACGGCCTTGCTAAGGCTCGGGATGGCCTGGGACGGCCTTGGTGAGGCTTGGACGGCACGGGACGCGCATGGGACAGCATGTGACGGCCTTGGTAAGGCTGGGCACGGCATGGGACGCACATGGGACACCTTATGGGGATCATCAAGGGACGTTGCACGGGACATTCTTAGCCATGAAGGGCCTTCACATGGGACATCTTAGGAGTCAAGAGCCGGCACATGGGACAATGGAGTTCACACGCACGGAACACTTCGGCTACTTCCGTTCGGAACGTCGTGGGATCTTTATGTCCCCATTAGCACCGACGCATCAACATGCTAGGAAGCTAGGTCCGAACTTCTCGAAGTGTCGATGGCACTTGGACGGATACGCATCCGATCCGATGTTATGATGATGTACTTTCTCCGATATCGATGTCGGGGTGTATTCCGATGTTATGATGTACTTTCTCCGAGATCGATGGGACGACCTTGGTAAGGCATGGGTCGGCCTTGGTAAGGCTCGGACGGCACGGGACGCGCATGGGACGGCCTTAGTAAGGCTCGGGACAAAATGGGACAGCACGGGACGCCATGGGACGGCCTTGGTAAGGCTCGGGACGGCCTGGGACGGCCTTAGTAAGGCTCGGGACAGCACGGGACGTC
>NW_028238470.1:45000-47500 GCF_041429995.1 Eschscholzia californica | reverse complement strand
AATAATAGCGATTCCGATAAATATTTATTTTTTTATGAATTTTTAAGTGAATAAACAATTAAAAATTCAAAAAAATAGAAAAAAAATATTTTTTTCCCGATTCTTTCTCCAATATTCCTGATAAATACCCACACACCCACATATGGAGAATGGTCGAAAATGCTCGAGTGGATATCGAGATGTCCGACGAAGCACCACTTGGAAGGGCCGAGGCACGGGACGCCCGGGCTGTTGCTCGGGCCGGCACGGGACGCGCATGGGACAGCCCGGACGGCATGGGACGCCCTCGCTACAGCTCGGGACGGCCAGGTACGCCCGAGACTTGGCTCGGGACGGCCTGGGACGCCCTCGCCATAGCTCGGGACGGCCTGGGACGCCCGAGACTAGGGCTCGGGACGGCCTCGGCAACAGCTCGGGACGGCCTGGGACGCCCCTTGCCACAGCTCGGGACGGCATGGGACGCCCGAGACTTTGCTCGGGACGGCCTGGGACGCCCTTGCCACAGCTCGGGACGGCCTGGGACGCCCGAGACTTTGCTCGGGACGGCCTGGGACGGCCTCGGCACAGCTCGGGACGGCCTGGGACGCCCGAGACTTGCTCGGGACGGCCTGGGACGTCCGAGACTTTGCTCGGACGGCCTGGGACGTCCGAGACTTTGCTCGGGACGGCCTGGGACGCCCGAGACTTGGCTCGGGGACGGCCTGGGACGCCCTCGCTACAGCTCGGGACGCCCGAGACTTGGCTCGGGACGGCCTGGGACGCCCCGAGACTTGGCTCGGACGGCCTGGGACGCCCGAGACTTGGCTCGGGACGGCCTGGGACGCGCTCGGCACAGCTCGGGACAGGCCGGGACGCCGAGCCGAGCTTCGGGTCGCACGAAATCTCTTCGTATTCCGACATATTAGAAGCTTCCCATCATGTAGTAGGCCGAGCTTTGCCCTTTGGATGCCCTATGGTGCTTGGCGAGCACTATGGAACGTGCCAGCACAAGTGCTGTGCACGCTCTGGGGGAAGGAGCTCAACCCTCCCCCTTATAGTGCAAAGTTATTGTTTTGCCTATTTTCACAAGGAAACATCAATTTTTTAACCAAGCATACTGGCCTTTACTCCTTCGTTACTCGTCGGAAATCCAGCAAACTTATACTCGTTGGAAAGGCCTTTTCGCAAGGATTTTTTGATATATTATAATAGCGATTCCGATAAATATTTATTTTTCTATGTATTTTTAAGTGAATAAACACCGGAAAATTCATAAAAAATAGAAAAAAAATATTTTCTCCGTTTCTTTTCTCCAATAATTCATAAATAATACCTCAATAGTATAAATGAAGAGAGAGTCGAAATGGCCCCCGGGTGGGTTTCGAAATGTCCCACGACCCCATAGAATGCACGGGCCAGCCGAGCCAAAGCAGGGGACGCGCATGGGACAGCAGGGGACGCGCACGGGACAGCGTCCCTATGGCTCGGGACGGCATGGGACAGTACGGGACGCCCTTGGTAAAGCTCGGGAATCCCATCGGACGCGCATGGGACGGCCTTGCTAAGGCTCGGGACGGGCTTGCTAAGGCTCGGGACGGATGGGACAGCACGGGACGCGCATCGGACGGCCTTGCTAAGGCTCGGGACGGCATGGAACAGCACGGGACGGCCTTGGTGAGGCTCGGGACGGCATGGGACAGCACGGGACGGCCTTGGTGAGGCTCGGGACGGCATGGGACAGCACGGGACGGCCTTGGTAAGGCTCGGGACGGCATGGGACAGCACGGGACGGCCTTGGTAAGGCTCGGGACGGCATGGGACAGCACGGGACGGCCTTGGTGAGGCACGGGACGGCCTCGGTGAGGCTCGGGACGGCATGGGACAGCACGGGACGGCCTTGCTAAGGCTCGGGATGGCCTGGGACGGCCTTGGTGAGGCTTGGACGGCACGGGACGCGCATGGGACAGCATGTGACGGCCTTGGTAAGGCTGGGCACGGCATGGGACGCACATGGGACACCTTATGGGGATCATCAAGGGACGTTGCACGGGACATTCTTAGCCATGAAGGGCCTTCACATGGGACATCTTAGGAGTCAAGAGCCGGCACATGGGACAATGGAGTTCACACGCACGGAACACTTCGGCTACTTCCGTTCGGAACGTCGTGGGATCTTTATGTCCCCATTAGCACCGACGCATCAACATGCTAGGAAGCTAGGTCCGAACTTCTCGAAGTGTCGATGGCACTTGGACGGATACGCATCCGATCCGATGTTATGATGATGTACTTTCTCCGATATCGATGTCGGGGTGTATTCCGATGTTATGATGTACTTTCTCCGAGATCGATGGGACGACCTTGGTAAGGCATGGGTCGGCCTTGGTAAGGCTCGGACGGCACGGGACGCGCATGGGACGGCCTTAGTAAGGCTCGGGACAAAATGGGACAGCACGGGACGCCATGGGACGGCCTTGGTAAGGCTCGGGACGGCCTGGGACGGCCTTAGTAAGGCTCGGGA
>NW_028238470.1:12500-15000 GCF_041429995.1 Eschscholzia californica | reverse complement strand
CTTTTGATATATAATAATAGCGATTCCGATAAATATTTATTTTTTTATGAATTTTTAAGTGAATAAACAATTAAAAATTCAAAAAAAATAGAAAAAAAATATTTTTTTCCCGATTCTTTCTCCAATATTCCTGATAAATACCCACACACCCACATATGGAGAATGGTCGAAAATGCTCGAGTGGATATCGAGATGTCCGACGAAGCACCACTTGGAAGGGCCGAGGCACGGGACGCCCGGGCTGTTGCTCGGGCCGGCACGGGACGCGCATGGGACAGCCCGGGACGGCATGGGACGCCCTCGCTACAGCTCGGGACGGCCAGGTACGCCCGAGACTTGGCTCGGGACGGCCTGGGACGCCCTCGCCATAGCTCGGGACGGCCTGGGACGCCCGAGACTAGGCTCGGGACGGCCTCGGCACAGCTCGGGACGGCCTGGGACGCCCTTGCCACAGCTCGGGACGGCATGGGACGCCCGAGACTTTGCTCGGGACGGCCTGGGACGCCCTTGCCACAGCTCGGGACGGCCTGGGACGCCCGAGACTTTGCTCGGGACGGCCTGGGACGGCCTCGGCACAGCTCGGGACGGCCTGGGACGCCCGAGACTTTGCTCGGGACGGCCTGGGACGTCCGAGACTTTGCTCGGGACGGCCTGGGACGTCCGAGACTTTGCTCGGGACGGCCTGGGACGCCCGAGACTTGGCTCGGGACGGCCTGGGACGCCCTCGCTACAGCTCGGGACGCCCGAGACTTGGCTCGGGACGGCCTGGGACGCCCGAGACTTGGCTCGGGACGGCCTGGGACGCCCGAGACTTGGCTCGGGACGGCCTGGGACGCGCTCGGCACAGCTCGGGACAGGCCGGGACGCCCGAGCCGAGCTTCGGGTCGCACGAAATCTCTTCGTATTCCGACATATTAGAAGCTTCCCATCATGTAGTAGGCCGAGCTTTGCCCTTTGGATGCCCTATGGTGCTTGGCGAGCACTAGGGAACGTGCCAGCACAAGTGCTGTGCACGCTCTGGGGAAGGAGCTCAACCCTCCCCCTTATAGTGCAAAGTTATTGTTTTGCCTATTTTCACAAGGAAACATCAATTTTTTAACCAAGCATACTGGGCCTTTACTCCTTCGTTACTCGTCGGAATCCAGCAAACTTATACTCGTTGGAAAGGCCTTTTCGCAAGGATTTTTTTGATATATTATAATAGCGATTCCGATAAATATTTATTTTTCTATGAATTTTTAAGTGAATAAACACCGGAAAATTCATAAAAAATAGAAAAAAAAATATTTTCTTCCGTTTCTTTTCTCCAATAATTCATAAATAATACCTCAATAGTATAAATGAAGAGAGAGTCGAAATGGCCCGGGTGGGTTTCGAAATGTCCCACGACCCCATAGAATGCACGGGCCAGCCGAGCCAAAGCAGGGGACGCGCATGGGACAGCAGGGGACGCGCACGGGACAGCGTCCCTATGGCTCGGGACGGCATGGGACAGTACGGGACGCCCTTGGTAAAGCTCGGGAATCCCATCGGACGCGCATGGGACGGCCTTGCTAAGGCTCGGGACGGGCTTGCTAAGGCTCGGGACGGATGGGACAGCACGGGACGCGCATCGGACGGCCTTGCTAAGGCTCGGGACGGCATGGAACAGCACGGGACGGCCTTGGTGAGGCTCGGGACGGCATGGGACAGCACGGGACGGCCTTGGTGAGGCTCGGGACGGCATGGGACAGCACGGGACGGCCTTGGTAAGGCTCGGGACGGCATGGGACAGCACGGGACGGCCTTGGTAAGGCTCGGGACGGCATGGGACAGCACGGGACGGCCTTGGTGAGGCACGGGACGGCCTCGGTGAGGCTCGGGACGGCATGGGACAGCACGGGACGGCCTTGCTAAGGCTCGGGATGGCCTGGGACGGCCTTGGTGAGGCTTGGACGGCACGGGACGCGCATGGGACAGCATGTGACGGCCTTGGTAAGGCTGGGCACGGCATGGGACGCACATGGGACACCTTATGGGGATCATCAAGGGACGTTGCACGGGACATTCTTAGCCATGAAGGGCCTTCACATGGGACATCTTAGGAGTCAAGAGCCGGCACATGGGACAATGGAGTTCACACGCACGGAACACTTCGGCTACTTCCGTTCGGAACGTCGTGGGATCTTTATGTCCCCATTAGCACCGACGCATCAACATGCTAGGAAGCTAGGTCCGAACTTCTCGAAGTGTCGATGGCACTTGGACGGATACGCATCCGATCCGATGTTATGATGATGTACTTTCTCCGATATCGATGTCGGGGTGTATTCCGATGTTATGATGTACTTTCTCCGAGATCGATGGGACGACCTTGGTAAGGCATGGGTCGGCCTTGGTAAGGCTCGGACGGCACGGGACGCGCATGGGACGGCCTTAGTAAGGCTCGGGACAAAATGGGACAGCACGGGACGCCATGGGACGGCCTTGGTAAGGCTCGGGACGGCCTGGGACGGCCTTA
>NW_028238470.1:0-2500 GCF_041429995.1 Eschscholzia californica | reverse complement strand
GGCCTTGGTGAGGCTCGGGACGGCATGGGACAGCACGGGACGGCCTTGGTGAGGCTCGGGACGGCATGGGACAGCACGGGACGGCCTTGGTAAGGCTCGGGACGGCATGGGACAGCACGGGACGGCCTTGGTAAGGCTCGGGACGGCATGGGACAGCACGGGACGGCCTTGGTGAGGCACGGGACGGCCTCGGTGAGGCTCGGGACGGCATGGGACAGCACGGGACGGCCTTGCTAAGGCTCGGGATGGCCTGGGACGGCCTTGGTGAGGCTTGGACGGCACGGACGCGCATGGGACAGCATGTGACGGCCTTGGTAAGGCTGGGCACGGCATGGGACGCACATGGGACACCTTATGGGGATCATCAAGGGACGTTGCACGGGACATTCTTAGCCATGAAGGGCCTTCACATGGGACATCTTAGGAGTCAAGAGCCGGCACATGGGACAATGGAGTTCACACGCACGGAACACTTCGGCTACTTCCGTTCGGAACGTCGTGGGATCTTTATGTCCCCATTAGCACCGACGCATCAACATGCTAGGAAGCTAGGTCCGAACTTCTCGAAGTGTCGATGGCACTTGGACGGATACGCATCCGATCCGATGTTATGATGATGTACTTTCTCCGATATCGATGTCGGGGTGTATTCCGATGTTATGATGTACTTTCTCCGAGATCGATGGGACGACCTTGGTAAGGCATGGGTCGGCCTTGGTAAGGCTCGGACGGCACGGGACGCGCATGGGACGGCCTTAGTAAGGCTCGGGACAAAATGGGACAGCACGGGACGCCATGGGACGGCCTTGGTAAGGCTCGGGACGGCCTGGGACGGCCTTAGTAAGGCTCGGGACAGCACGGGACGTCCTTGGTAAGGCTCGGGACGGCATGGGACAGCGCGGGACGCCATGGGACGGCCTTGGTGAGGCTCGGACGGCACGGGACGCGCATGGGACGGCCTTAGTAAGGCTCGGGACAAAATGCGACGGCACGGGACGCCATGAGACGGCCTTGGTGAGGCTCGGACGGCACGGGACGCGCATGGGACGGCCTTAGTAAGGCTCGGGACAAAATGCGACAGCAAGGGACGCCATGGGACGGCCTTGGTGAGGCTCGGACGGCACGGGACGCGCATGGGACGGCCTTACTAAGGCTCGGGACAAAATGCGACAGCACGGGACGCGCATGGGACGGCCTTAGTAAGGCTCGGGACAAAATGCGACAGCAAGGGACGCCATGGGACGGCCTTGGTGAGGCTCGGACGGCACGGGACGCGCATGGGACGGCCTTACTAAGGCTCGGGACAAAATGCGACAGCACGGGACGCCATGGGACGGCCTTGGTAAGGCTCGGGACGGCATGGGACAGCACGGGACGCCCTTGGTGAGGCTCGGGACGGCCTTAGTAAGGCTCGGGACAGCACGGGAAGCCATGGGACAGCACGGGACGCCATGGAACAGCACGGGACGGCCTTGGTGAGGCTCGGGACAGCACGGGACAGCACGGGACAGCACGGGACGCCATGGGACAGCACAGGACGCCATGGGACAGCACGGGACGCCATGGGACGCATCCCGGTATGCCCGACCAGCAAGGCATTGGCATGGGACGCATCCTGGGATGCCCGAGCAGCAAGGTCGCGGCGTGGGACATTCTTAGGCATCAAGGGTCGCGGCATGGGACATTCCTAGGCATCAAGGGTCGGGGCATGGGACATTCTTAGGCGTCAAGGGTCGTGGCATGGGACATCACATGGGCCATCTTATGCTTCTTAGGCACCAAGGGTCGGGACATGGGTGCGTCAAGGCAGGGACATCTTAGTGGGACTTGGTGCGTTCCAACACCCTTTGTAGGACACCAAGGCATGGACATCTTATTGGGACTTGGTGCGTTCCAACACCCTTTGCGGGACACCAAGGCAGGGACATCTTAGTGGGACTTGGTGCGTTCCAACACTAAGGCATGGACATTTTAGTGAGCGGGCGCACACCTCCTGCGGGAAAAATACACACGTAGCCCGGTAGCGGAAAACGTGCAAAATATATTTAAGGGGATGATGTATGTGTTGTTGGGTAAATGGGGTTAAGTGTTGGGGGGGGGAGGGGGGGGAGGGGGGGACGAATCGGTGCGACACGGGGCTGAATCTCAGTGGATCGTGGCAGCAAGGCCACTCTGCCACTTACAATACCCCGTCGCGTATTTAAGTCGTCTGCAAAGGATTCTACCCGCTGTCCCGTGGGAATAACAATCCGGGGCGCCCCTCGCGGCTCGTCCGCCGCGGGGGGACGTCCCCTGACAGGTGCCTCTGGGGGCCCGAGGGCCCCCTACTGCAGGTCGGCAATGGGACTGCGGGCGAGCGCGCCGCTTCTTTAGCCTGGATTCTGACTTAGAGGCGTTCAGTCATAATCCTGCACACGGTAGCTTCGCGCCACTGGCTTTTCAACCAAGCGCGATGACCAATTGTGTGAATCAACGGTTCCTCTCGTACTAGGTTGAATTA
>NW_028238469.1:110000-112500 GCF_041429995.1 Eschscholzia californica | reverse complement strand
CTTTGCTCCTTCGTTACTCGTCCAAATCCAACAAACTTGCATTCGTTGGAAAGGTCTTTTCACAAGGATTCTTTTGATATATAATAATAGCGATTCCGATAAATATTTATTTTTTTATGAATTTTTAAGTGAATAAACAATTAAAAATTCAAAAAAAATAGAAAAAAAATATTTTTTTCCCGATTCTTTCTCCAATATTCCTGATAAATACCCACACACCCACATATGGAGAATGGTCGAAAATGCTCGAGTGGATATCGAGATGTCCGACGAAGCACCACTTGGAAGGGCCGAGGCACGGGACGCCCGAGCTGTTGCTCGGGCCGGCACGGGACGCGCATGGGACATCCCGGGACGGCATGGGACGCCCTCGCAACAGCTCGGGACGGCCAGGTACGCCCGAGACTTGGCTCGGGACGGCCTGGGACGCCCTCGCCATAGCTCGGGACGGCCTGGGACGCCCGAGACTAGGCTCGGGACGGCCTCGGCACAGCTCGGGACGGCCTGGGACGCCCTTGCCACAGCTCGGGACGGCATGGGACGCCCGAGACTTTGCTCGGGACGGCCTGGGACGCCCTTGCCACAGCTCGGGACGGCCTGGGACGGCCTCGGCACAGCTCGGGACGGCCTGGGACGCCCGAGACTTTGCTCGGGACGGCCTGGGACGTCCGAGACTTTGCTCGGGACGGCCTGGGACGCCCGAGACTTGGCTCGGGACGGCCTGGGACGCCCTCGCTCCAGCTCGGGACGCCCTGGGACGGCCTCGACACAGCTCGGGACGGCCTGGGACGTCCGAGACTTTGCTCGGGCCGGCCTGGGACGCCCGAGACTTGGCTCGGGACGGCCTGGGACGCCCGAGACTTGGCTCGGGACGGCCTGGGACGCGCTCGGCACAGCTCGGCACAGGCCGGGACGCCCGAGCCGAGCTTCGGGTCGCACGAAATCTCTTCGTATTCCGACATATTAGAAGCTTCCCATCATGTAGTAGGCCGAGCTTTGCCCTTTGGATGCCCTATGGTGCTTGGCGAGCACTAGGGAACGTGCCAGCACAAGTGCTGTGCACGCTCTGGGGAAGGAGCTCAACCCTCCCCCTTATAGTGCAAAGTTATTGTTTTTCATATTTTCACAAGGAAACATCAATTTTTTAACCAAGCATACTGGGCCTTTACTCCTTCGTTACTCGTCGGAATCCAGCAAACTTATACTCGTTGGAAAGGTCTTTTCGCAAGGATTTTTTTGATATATTATAATAGCGATTCCGATAAATATTTATTTTTCTATGAATTTTTAAGTGAATAAACACCGGAAAATTCATAAAAAATAGAAAAAAAAATATTTTCTTCCGTTTCTTTTCTCCAATAATTCATAAATAATACCTCAATAGTATTAATGAAGAGAGAGTCGAAATGGCCCGGGTGGATTTCGAAATGTCCCACGACCCCATAGAATGCACGGGCCAGCCGAGCCAAAAGAATGGGACGCGCACGGGACAGCATTGGTCAGGCTCGGGACGGCACGGGACAGCACGGGACGCGCATGGGACGGCACGGGACGCGAATGGGACGGCCTTGCTAAGGCTCGGGACGGCATGGGACAGCACGGGACGCGAATGGGACGGCCTTGCTAAGGCTCGGGACGGCATGGGACAGCTCGGGACGCGCATGGGACGGCCTTGGTGAGGCTCGGGACGGCCTTGGTCAGGCTCGGGACGGCATGTCACGGCCCTGGTGAGGCTCGGACGGCACGGGACGCGCATGGGACGGCACGGGACGGCCTGGGACGGCCTTTGTGAGGCTCGGACGGCACGGGACGCGCATGGGACGGCCTTGGCGAGGCTCGGGACGGCATGGGACAGCACGGGACGGCCTCGGCACAGCTCGGACGGCACGGGACGCGCATGGGACGGCCTTGGCGAGGCTCGGGACGGCATGGGACAGCACGGGACGGCACGGGACGGCCTCGGCACAGCTCGGACGGCACGGGACGGCCTTGGCGAGGCTCGGGACGGCATGGGACAGCACGGGACGGCCTCGGCACAGCTCGGGACGGCACGAGACGCGCATGGGACGGCCTTGGTGAGGCTCGGACGGCACGGGACGCGCATGGGACGGCCTTGGTGAGGCTCGGACGGCACGGGACGCGCATGGGACATCATGGGACGCACATGGGACACCTTATGGGGATCATCAAGGGACGTTGCACGGGACATTCTTTCCCACGAAGGGCATTTACATGGGACATCTTAGGAGTCGAGAGCCGGCACATGGGACAACGTAGTTCACACGCACGGAACACTTTACTTTCGTTTGGAACGTCGTGGGATCTTTATGTCCCCATTAGCACCGAACCTTTAACATGCTAGGAAGCTATGTTCGATCTTCTCGAAGTGTCGATGGAACTTCGATGGATACACATCCGATCCGATGTTATGATGATGTACTTTCTCCGAGATCGATGTTGGGGCCGTATTCCGATGTCATGATGATGTACTTTCTCCGAG
>NW_028238469.1:77500-80000 GCF_041429995.1 Eschscholzia californica | reverse complement strand
TCGGCCTTTGCTCCTTCGTTACTCGTCCAAATCCAACAAACTTGCATTCGTTGGAAAGGTCTTTTCACAAGGATTCTTTTGATATATAATAATAGCGATTCCGATAAATATTTATTTTTTTATGAATTTTTAAGTGAATAAACAATTAAAAATTCAAAAAAAATAGAAAAAAAATATTTTTTTCCCGATTCTTTCTCCAATATTCCTGATAAATACCCACACACCCACATATGGAGAATGGTCGAAAATGCTCGAGTGGATATCGAGATGTCCGACGAAGCACCACTTGGAAGGGCCGAGGCACGGGACGCCCGAGCTGTTGCTCGGGCCGGCACGGGACGCGCATGGGACATCCCGGGACGGCATGGGACGCCCTCGCAACAGCTCGGGACGGCCAGGTACGCCCGAGACTTGGCTCGGGACGGCCTGGGACGCCCTCGCCATAGCTCGGGACGGCCTGGGACGCCCGAGACTAGGCTCGGGACGGCCTCGGCACAGCTCGGGACGGCCTGGGACGCCCTTGCCACAGCTCGGGACGGCATGGGACGCCCGAGACTTTGCTCGGGACGGCCTGGGACGCCCTTGCCACAGCTCGGGACGGCCTGGGACGGCCTCGGCACAGCTCGGGACGGCCTGGGACGCCCGAGACTTTGCTCGGGACGGCCTGGGACGTCCGAGACTTTGCTCGGGACGGCCTGGGACGCCCGAGACTTGGCTCGGGACGGCCTGGGACGCCCTCGCTCCAGCTCGGGACGCCCTGGGACGGCCTCGACACAGCTCGGGACGGCCTGGGACGTCCGAGACTTTGCTCGGGCCGGCCTGGGACGCCCGAGACTTGGCTCGGGACGGCCTGGGACGCCCGAGACTTGGCTCGGGACGGCCTGGGACGCGCTCGGCACAGCTCGGCACAGGCCGGGACGCCCGAGCCGAGCTTCGGGTCGCACGAAATCTCTTCGTATTCCGACATATTAGAAGCTTCCCATCATGTAGTAGGCCGAGCTTTGCCCTTTGGATGCCCTATGGTGCTTGGCGAGCACTAGGGAACGTGCCAGCACAAGTGCTGTGCACGCTCTGGGGAAGGAGCTCAACCCTCCCCCTTATAGTGCAAAGTTATTGTTTTTCATATTTTCACAAGGAAACATCAATTTTTTAACCAAGCATACTGGGCCTTTACTCCTTCGTTACTCGTCGGAATCCAGCAAACTTATACTCGTTGGAAAGGTCTTTTCGCAAGGATTTTTTTGATATATTATAATAGCGATTCCGATAAATATTTATTTTTCTATGAATTTTTAAGTGAATAAACACCGGAAAATTCATAAAAAATAGAAAAAAAAATATTTTCTTCCGTTTCTTTTCTCCAATAATTCATAAATAATACCTCAATAGTATTAATGAAGAGAGAGTCGAAATGGCCCGGGTGGATTTCGAAATGTCCCACGACCCCATAGAATGCACGGGCCAGCCGAGCCAAAAGAATGGGACGCGCACGGGACAGCATTGGTCAGGCTCGGGACGGCACGGGACAGCACGGGACGCGCATGGGACGGCACGGGACGCGAATGGGACGGCCTTGCTAAGGCTCGGGACGGCATGGGACAGCACGGGACGCGAATGGGACGGCCTTGCTAAGGCTCGGGACGGCATGGGACAGCTCGGGACGCGCATGGGACGGCCTTGGTGAGGCTCGGGACGGCCTTGGTCAGGCTCGGGACGGCATGTCACGGCCCTGGTGAGGCTCGGACGGCACGGGACGCGCATGGGACGGCACGGGACGGCCTGGGACGGCCTTTGTGAGGCTCGGACGGCACGGGACGCGCATGGGACGGCCTTGGCGAGGCTCGGGACGGCATGGGACAGCACGGGACGGCCTCGGCACAGCTCGGACGGCACGGGACGCGCATGGGACGGCCTTGGCGAGGCTCGGGACGGCATGGGACAGCACGGGACGGCACGGGACGGCCTCGGCACAGCTCGGACGGCACGGGACGGCCTTGGCGAGGCTCGGGACGGCATGGGACAGCACGGGACGGCCTCGGCACAGCTCGGGACGGCACGAGACGCGCATGGGACGGCCTTGGTGAGGCTCGGACGGCACGGGACGCGCATGGGACGGCCTTGGTGAGGCTCGGACGGCACGGGACGCGCATGGGACATCATGGGACGCACATGGGACACCTTATGGGGATCATCAAGGGACGTTGCACGGGACATTCTTTCCCACGAAGGGCATTTACATGGGACATCTTAGGAGTCGAGAGCCGGCACATGGGACAACGTAGTTCACACGCACGGAACACTTTACTTTCGTTTGGAACGTCGTGGGATCTTTATGTCCCCATTAGCACCGAACCTTTAACATGCTAGGAAGCTATGTTCGATCTTCTCGAAGTGTCGATGGAACTTCGATGGATACACATCCGATCCGATGTTATGATGATGTACTTTCTCCGAGATCGATGTTGGGGCCGTATTCCGATGTCATGATGATGTACTTTCT
>NW_028238469.1:40000-42500 GCF_041429995.1 Eschscholzia californica | reverse complement strand
AGCTCACCCCTCCCCTATATAGTGCAAAGTTATTGTTTTCCCTATTTTCACAAGGAAACATCAAATTTTTAACCAAGCATACTCGGCCTTTGCTCCTTCGTTACTCGTCCAAATCCAACAAACTTGCATTCGTTGGAAAGGTCTTTTCACAAGGATTCTTTTGATATATAATAATAGCGATTCCGATAAATATTTATTTTTTTATGAATTTTTAAGTGAATAAACAATTAAAAATTCAAAAAAAATAGAAAAAAAATATTTTTTTCCCGATTCTTTCTCCAATATTCCTGATAAATACCCACACACCCACATATGGAGAATGGTCGAAAATGCTCGAGTGGATATCGAGATGTCCGACGAAGCACCACTTGGAAGGGCCGAGGCACGGGACGCCCGGGCTGTTGCTCGGGCCGGCACGGGACGCGCATGGGACAGCCCGGGACGGCATGGGACGCCCTCGCTACAGCTCGGGACGGCCAGGTACGCCCGAGACTTGGCTCGGGACGGCCTGGGACGCCCTCGCCATAGCTCGGGACGGCCTGGGACGCCCGAGACTAGGCTCGGGACGGCCTCGGCACAGCTCGGGACGGCCTGGGACGCCCTTGCCACAGCTCGGGACGGCATGGGACGCCCGAGACTTTGCTCGGGACGGCCTGGGACGCCCTTGCCACAGCTCGGGACGGCCTGGGACGCCCGAGACTTTGCTCGGGACGGCCTGGGACGGCCTCGGCACAGCTCGGGACGGCCTGGGACGCCCGAGACTTTGCTCGGGACGGCCTGGGACGTCCGAGACTTTGCTCGGGACGGCCTGGGACGTCCGAGACTTTGCTCGGGACGGCCTGGGACGCCCGAGACTTGGCTCGGGACGGCCTGGGACGCCCTCGCTACAGCTCGGGACGCCCGAGACTTGGCTCGGGACGGCCTGGGACGCCCGAGACTTGGCTCGGGACGGCCTGGGACGCCCGAGACTTGGCTCGGGACGGCCTGGGACGCGCTCGGCACAGCTCGGGACAGGCCGGGACGCCCGAGCCGAGCTTCGGGTCGCACGAAATCTCTTCGTATTCCGACATATTAGAAGCTTCCCATCATGTAGTAGGCCGAGCTTTGCCCTTTGGATGCCCTATGGTGCTTGGCGAGCACTAGGGAACGTGCCAGCACAAGTGCTGTGCACGCTCTGGGGAAGGAGCTCAACCCTCCCCCTTATAGTGCAAAGTTATTGTTTTGCCTATTTTCACAAGGAAACATCAATTTTTTAACCAAGCATACTGGGCCTTTACTCCTTCGTTACTCGTCGGAATCCAGCAAACTTATACTCGTTGGAAAGGCCTTTTCGCAAGGATTTTTTTGATATATTATAATAGCGATTCCGATAAATATTTATTTTTCTATGAATTTTTAAGTGAATAAACACCGGAAAATTCATAAAAAATAGAAAAAAAAATATTTTCTTCCGTTTCTTTTCTCCAATAATTCATAAATAATACCTCAATAGTATAAATGAAGAGAGAGTCGAAATGGCCCGGGTGGGTTTCGAAATGTCCCACGACCCCATAGAATGCACGGGCCAGCCGAGCCAAAGCAGGGGACGCGCATGGGACAGCAGGGGACGCGCACGGGACAGCGTCCCTATGGCTCGGGACGGCATGGGACAGTACGGGACGCCCTTGGTAAAGCTCGGGAATCCCATCGGACGCGCATGGGACGGCCTTGCTAAGGCTCGGGACGGGCTTGCTAAGGCTCGGGACGGATGGGACAGCACGGGACGCGCATCGGACGGCCTTGCTAAGGCTCGGGACGGCATGGAACAGCACGGGACGGCCTTGGTGAGGCTCGGGACGGCATGGGACAGCACGGGACGGCCTTGGTGAGGCTCGGGACGGCATGGGACAGCACGGGACGGCCTTGGTAAGGCTCGGGACGGCATGGGACAGCACGGGACGGCCTTGGTAAGGCTCGGGACGGCATGGGACAGCACGGGACGGCCTTGGTGAGGCACGGGACGGCCTCGGTGAGGCTCGGGACGGCATGGGACAGCACGGGACGGCCTTGCTAAGGCTCGGGATGGCCTGGGACGGCCTTGGTGAGGCTTGGACGGCACGGGACGCGCATGGGACAGCATGTGACGGCCTTGGTAAGGCTGGGCACGGCATGGGACGCACATGGGACACCTTATGGGGATCATCAAGGGACGTTGCACGGGACATTCTTAGCCATGAAGGGCCTTCACATGGGACATCTTAGGAGTCAAGAGCCGGCACATGGGACAATGGAGTTCACACGCACGGAACACTTCGGCTACTTCCGTTCGGAACGTCGTGGGATCTTTATGTCCCCATTAGCACCGACGCATCAACATGCTAGGAAGCTAGGTCCGAACTTCTCGAAGTGTCGATGGCACTTGGACGGATACGCATCCGATCCGATGTTATGATGATGTACTTTCTCCGATATCGATGTCGGGGTGTATTCCGATGTTATGATGTACTTTCTCCGAGATCGA
>NW_028238469.1:7500-10000 GCF_041429995.1 Eschscholzia californica | reverse complement strand
CTGGGGAGGGAGCTCACCCCTCCCCTATATAGTGCAAAGTTATTGTTTTCCCTATTTTCACAAGGAAACATCAAATTTTTAACCAAGCATACTCGGCCTTTGCTCCTTCGTTACTCGTCCAAATCCAACAAACTTGCATTCGTTGGAAAGGTCTTTTCACAAGGATTCTTTTGATATATAATAATAGCGATTCCGATAAATATTTATTTTTTTATGAATTTTTAAGTGAATAAACAATTAAAAATTCAAAAAAAATAGAAAAAAAATATTTTTTTCCCGATTCTTTCTCCAATATTCCTGATAAATACCCACACACCCACATATGGAGAATGGTCGAAAATGCTCGAGTGGATATCGAGATGTCCGACGAAGCACCACTTGGAAGGGCCGAGGCACGGGACGCCCGGGCTGTTGCTCGGGCCGGCACGGGACGCGCATGGGACAGCCCGGGACGGCATGGGACGCCCTCGCTACAGCTCGGGACGGCCAGGTACGCCCGAGACTTGGCTCGGGACGGCCTGGGACGCCCTCGCCATAGCTCGGGACGGCCTGGGACGCCCGAGACTAGGCTCGGGACGGCCTCGGCACAGCTCGGGACGGCCTGGGACGCCCTTGCCACAGCTCGGGACGGCATGGGACGCCCGAGACTTTGCTCGGGACGGCCTGGGACGCCCTTGCCACAGCTCGGGACGGCCTGGGACGCCCGAGACTTTGCTCGGGACGGCCTGGGACGGCCTCGGCACAGCTCGGGACGGCCTGGGACGCCCGAGACTTTGCTCGGGACGGCCTGGGACGTCCGAGACTTTGCTCGGGACGGCCTGGGACGTCCGAGACTTTGCTCGGGACGGCCTGGGACGCCCGAGACTTGGCTCGGGACGGCCTGGGACGCCCTCGCTACAGCTCGGGACGCCCGAGACTTGGCTCGGGACGGCCTGGGACGCCCGAGACTTGGCTCGGGACGGCCTGGGACGCCCGAGACTTGGCTCGGGACGGCCTGGGACGCGCTCGGCACAGCTCGGGACAGGCCGGGACGCCCGAGCCGAGCTTCGGGTCGCACGAAATCTCTTCGTATTCCGACATATTAGAAGCTTCCCATCATGTAGTAGGCCGAGCTTTGCCCTTTGGATGCCCTATGGTGCTTGGCGAGCACTAGGGAACGTGCCAGCACAAGTGCTGTGCACGCTCTGGGGAAGGAGCTCAACCCTCCCCCTTATAGTGCAAAGTTATTGTTTTGCCTATTTTCACAAGGAAACATCAATTTTTTAACCAAGCATACTGGGCCTTTACTCCTTCGTTACTCGTCGGAATCCAGCAAACTTATACTCGTTGGAAAGGCCTTTTCGCAAGGATTTTTTTGATATATTATAATAGCGATTCCGATAAATATTTATTTTTCTATGAATTTTTAAGTGAATAAACACCGGAAAATTCATAAAAAATAGAAAAAAAAATATTTTCTTCCGTTTCTTTTCTCCAATAATTCATAAATAATACCTCAATAGTATAAATGAAGAGAGAGTCGAAATGGCCCGGGTGGGTTTCGAAATGTCCCACGACCCCATAGAATGCACGGGCCAGCCGAGCCAAAGCAGGGGACGCGCATGGGACAGCAGGGGACGCGCACGGGACAGCGTCCCTATGGCTCGGGACGGCATGGGACAGTACGGGACGCCCTTGGTAAAGCTCGGGAATCCCATCGGACGCGCATGGGACGGCCTTGCTAAGGCTCGGGACGGGCTTGCTAAGGCTCGGGACGGATGGGACAGCACGGGACGCGCATCGGACGGCCTTGCTAAGGCTCGGGACGGCATGGAACAGCACGGGACGGCCTTGGTGAGGCTCGGGACGGCATGGGACAGCACGGGACGGCCTTGGTGAGGCTCGGGACGGCATGGGACAGCACGGGACGGCCTTGGTAAGGCTCGGGACGGCATGGGACAGCACGGGACGGCCTTGGTAAGGCTCGGGACGGCATGGGACAGCACGGGACGGCCTTGGTGAGGCACGGGACGGCCTCGGTGAGGCTCGGGACGGCATGGGACAGCACGGGACGGCCTTGCTAAGGCTCGGGATGGCCTGGGACGGCCTTGGTGAGGCTTGGACGGCACGGGACGCGCATGGGACAGCATGTGACGGCCTTGGTAAGGCTGGGCACGGCATGGGACGCACATGGGACACCTTATGGGGATCATCAAGGGACGTTGCACGGGACATTCTTAGCCATGAAGGGCCTTCACATGGGACATCTTAGGAGTCAAGAGCCGGCACATGGGACAATGGAGTTCACACGCACGGAACACTTCGGCTACTTCCGTTCGGAACGTCGTGGGATCTTTATGTCCCCATTAGCACCGACGCATCAACATGCTAGGAAGCTAGGTCCGAACTTCTCGAAGTGTCGATGGCACTTGGACGGATACGCATCCGATCCGATGTTATGATGATGTACTTTCTCCGATATCGATGTCGGGGTGTATTCCGATGTTATGATGTACTTTCT
>NW_028238468.1:120000-123676 GCF_041429995.1 Eschscholzia californica | reverse complement strand
CAAAGGGTGTTGGAACGCACCAAGTCCCAATAAGATGTCCATGCCTTGGTGTCCTACAAAGGGTGTTGGAACGCACCAAGTCCCACTAAGATGTCCCTGCCTTGACGCACCCATGTCCCGACCCTTGGTGCCTAAGAAGCATAAGATGGCCCATGTGATGTCCCATGCCACGACCCTTGACGCCTAAGAATGTCCCATGCCCCGACCCTTGATGCCTAGGAATGTCCCATGCCGCGACCCTTGATGCCTAAGAATGTCCCATGCCGCGACCTTGCTGCTCGGGCATCCCAGGATGCGTCCCATGCCAATGCCTTGCTGGTCGGGCATACCGGGATGCGTCCCATGGCGTCCCGTGCTGTCCCATGGCGTCCTGTGCTGTCCCATGGCGTCCCGTGCTGTCCCGTGCTGTCCCGAGCCTTCCGAAGGCCGTCCCGAGCCTCACCAAGGCCGTCCCGTGCTGTTCCATGGCGTCCCGTGCTGTCCCATGGCGTCCCGTGCTGTCCCGAGCCTTACTAAGGCCGTCCCGAGCCTCACCAAGGGCGTCCCGTGCTGTCCCATGCCGTCCCGAGCCTTACCAAGGCCGTCCCGTGCTGTCCCATGCCGTCCCGAGCCTTACCAAGGCCGTCCCATGGCGTCCCGTGCTGTCGCATTTTGTCCCGAGCCTTAGTAAGGCCGTCCCATGCGCGTCCCGTGCCGTCCGAGCCTCACCAAGGCCGTCCCATGGCGTCCCTTGCTGTCGCATTTTGTCCCGAGCCTTACTAAGGCCGTCCCATGCGCGTCCCGTGCCGTCCGAGCCTCACCAAGGCCGTCTCATGGCGTCCCGTGCCGTCGCATTTTGTCCCGAGCCTTACTAAGGCCGTCCATGCGCGTCCCGTGCCGTCCGAGCCTCACCAAGGCCGTCCCATGGCGTCCCGCGCTGTCCCATGCCGTCCCGAGCCTTACCAAGGACGTCCCGTGCTGTCCCGAGCCTTACTAAGGCCGTCCCAGGCCGTCCCGAGCCTTACCAAGGCCGTCCCATGGCGTCCCGTGCTGTCCCATTTTGTCCCGAGCCTTACTAAGGCCGTCCCATGCGCGTCCCGTGCCGTCCGAGCCTTACCAAGGCCGACCCATGCCTTACCAAGGTCGTCCCATCGATCTCGGAGGAAGTACATCATAACATCGGAATACACCCCGACATCGATATCGGAGAAAGTACATCATCATAACATCGGATCGGATGCGTATCCGTCCAAGTGCCATCGACACTTCGAGAAGTTCGGACCTAGCTTCCTAGCATGTTGATGCGTCGGTGCTAATGGGGACATAAAGATCCCACGACGTTCCGAACGGAAGTAGCCGAAGTGTTCCGTGCGTGTGAACTCCATTGTCCCATGTGCCGGCTCTTGACTCCTAAGATGTCCCATGTGAAGGCCCTTCATGGCTAAGAATGTCCCGTGCAACGTCCCTTGATGATCCCCATAAGGTGTCCCATGTGCGTCCCATGCCGTGCCCAGCCTTACCAAGGCCGTCCCATGCTGTCCCATGCGCGTCCCGTGCCGTCCAAGCCTCACCAAGGCCGTCCCAGGCCATCCCGAGCCTTAGCAAGGCCGTCCCGTGCTGTCCCATGCCGTCCCGAGCCTCACCGAGGCCGTCCCGTGCCTCACCAAGGCCGTCCCGTGCTGTCCCATGCCGTCCCGAGCCTCACCAAGGCCGTCCCGTGCTGTCCCATGCCGTCCCGAGCCTCACCAAGGCCGTCCCGTGCTGTTCCATGCCGTCCCGAGCCTTAGCAAGGCCGTCCGATGCGCGTCCCGTGCTGTCCCATCCGTCCCGAGCCTTAGCAAGGCCGTCCCATGCGCGTCCCATGCCGTCCCGAGCCTTAGCAAGGCCGTCCCATGCGCGTCCGATGGGATTCCCGAGCTTTACCAAGGGCGTCCCGTGCTGTCCCATGCCGTCCCGAGCCATAGGGACGCTGTCCCGTGCGCGTCCCGTGCTGTCCCATGCGCGTCCCCTGCTTTGGCTCGGCTGGCCCGTGCATTCTATGGGGTCGTGGGACATTTCGAAACCCACCCGGGCCATTTCGACTCTCTCTTCGTTTGTACTATTGAGGTATTATTTATGAATTATTGGAGAAAAGAAACGGAAGAAAATATTTTTTTTTTCTATTTTTTATGAATTTTCCGGTGTTTATTCACTTAAAAATTCATAGAAAAATAAATATTTATCGGAATCGCTATTATAATATATCAAAAAAATCCTTGCGAAAAGGCCTTTCCAACGAGTATAAGTTTGCTGGATTCCGACGAGTAACGAGGGAGTAAAGGCCCAGTATGCTTGGTTAAAAAATTGATGTTTCCTTGTGAAAATAGGCAAAACAATAACTTTGCACTATAAGGGGGAGGGTTGAGCTCCTTCCCCAGAGCGTGCACAGCACTTGTGCTGGCACGTTCCCTAGTGCTCGCCAAGCACCATAGGGCATCCAAAGGGCAAAGCTCGGCCTACTACATGATGGGAAGCTTCTAATATGTCGGAATACGAAGAGATTTCGTGCGACCCGAAGCTCGGCTCGGGCGTCCCGGCCTGTCCCGAGCTGTGCCGAGCGCGTCCCAGGCCGTCCCGAGCCAAGTCTCGGGCGTCCCAGGCCGTCCCGAGCCAAGTCTCGGGCGACCCAGGCCGGCCCGAGCAAAGTCTCGGACTTCCCAGGCCGTCCCGAGCCACGTCCCGGGCGTCCCAGGCCGTCCCGAGCCAAGTCTCGGACGTCCCAGGCCGTCCCGAGCAAAGTCTCGGACGTCCCAGGCCGTCCCGAGCAAAGTCTCGGGCGTCCCAGGCCGTCCCGAGCTGTGCCGAGGCCGTCCCAGGCCGTCCCGAGCAAAGTCTCGGGCGTCCCAGGCCGTCCCGAGCTGTGGCAAGGGCGTCCCAGGCCGTCCCGAGCTGTGCCGAGGCCGTCCCGAGCCTAGTCTCGGGCGTCCCAGGCCGTCCCGAGCTATTGCGAGGGCGTCCCAGGCCGTCCCGAGCCAAGTCTCGGGCGTACCTGGCCGTCCCGAGCTGTAGCGAGGGCGTCCCATGCCGTCCCGGGCTGTCCCATGCGCGTCTCGTGCCGGCCCGAGCAACAGCTCGGGCGTCCCGTGCCTCGGCCCTTCCAAGTGGTGCTTCGTCGGACATCTCGATATCCACTCGAGCATTTTCGACCTTTCTCCATATGTGGGTGTGTGGGTATTTATCAGGAATATTGGAGAAAGAATCGGGAAAAAAATATTTTTTTCCTATTTTTTTTGAATTTTTAATTGTTTATTCACTTAAAAATTCATAAAAAAATAAATATTTATCGGAATCGCTATTATTATATATCAAAAGAATCCTTGTGAAAAGACCTTTCCAACGAATGCAAGTTTGTTGGATTTGGACGAGTAACGAAGGAGCAAAGGCCGAGTATGCTTGGTTAAAAATTTGATGTTTCCTTGTGAAAATAGGGAAAACAATAACTTTGCACTATATAGGGGAGGGGTGAGCTCCCTCCCCAGGCCGTGCACAGCCCTTGGGCTGGCAGGTGCCTTGGCCCTTGGGATGCAACATAAGGCATCCCAAGGGCAAAGCTCGGCACGGGGGTGGATGGGAAGCTTCCAAGAGTTGCCCAACTCATCCCCGACGTGGGAAATCGAAGAGGCAGCTGGGGGGGCCCGGGGGGGCACCACGGGCCAAA
>NW_028238468.1:102500-110000 GCF_041429995.1 Eschscholzia californica | reverse complement strand
CAGCTCGGGCGTCCCGTGCCTCGGCCCTTCCAAGTGGTGCTTCGTCGGACATCTCGATATCCACTCGAGCATTTTCGACCTTTCTCCATATGTGGGTGTGTGGGTATTTATCAGGAATATTGGAGAAAGAATCGGGAAAAAAATATTTTTTTCCTATTTTTTTTGAATTTTTAATTGTTTATTCACTTAAAAATTCATAAAAAAATAAATATTTATCGGAATCGCTATTATTATATATCAAAAGAATCCTTGTGAAAAGACCTTTCCAACGAATGCAAGTTTGTTGGATTTGGACGAGTAACGAAGGAGCAAAGGCCGAGTATGCTTGGTTAAAAATTTGATGTTTCCTTGTGAAAATAGGGAAAACAATAACTTTGCACTATATAGGGGAGGGGTGAGCTCCCTCCCCAGGCCGTGCACAGCCCTTGGGCTGGCAGGTGCCTTGGCCCTTGGGATGCAACATAAGGCATCCCAAGGGCAAAGCTCGGCACGGGGGTGGATGGGAAGCTTCCAAGAGTTGCCCAACTCATCCCCGACGTGGGAAATCGAAGAGGCAGCTGGGGGGGCCCGGGGGGGCACCACGGGCCAAAAATCAAAAACTCCCCAGCCTATGCCGGACACTTGGGGAAGCATCCCCGAAGGTGTCCGAGCTGCTGGGGGGGCCCGGGGGGCACCATGGGCCAAAAATCGAAAAGTCCCCAGCCTATGCCGGACACTTGGGGAAGCATCCCCGAAGGTGTCCGAGCTGCTGGGGAAGCTCGTTAGGCACAAGAGTCCCCAGCCGGCCCCAAAGATGCGAAAGTGCTGCACCTCGGAAGCTTCCTTGGTGCAGCACGATGGCGAAGCGCACGTCGTGGGAGCTGAAGGGGCAGCTCCCGAGAAGCGACGCGCGCAGCTTTGGCGCGACCTAGTTCGATGGATTTTTCACGCACAGCGTGTCGGCCGGGACTGTCCCGCGTTGGTCTCTTGCGCCTCTGCAGCCTTTCGGGGCGAGCGGAGCGCATTGGAGCGACGCGGGCGGTTGACTGTCCGACGACGTGTTGGCGTGTGAGTGGTGTTTGGTTCGAGTGTGCTGTTGGGCTTCCTGCTGTTCGCATGGGAACCTTCGGCTCTCGTTCCTGTTCAGTCGGCTCCCGACACCTTCGAGTGCCGGGCCAATATACGGTTCCTGTGCTGCATACCTTCCGCGGAGGCAACGAGTTGAGTCCCACGTATTTGCCCCTCGCCCGCCACGATGCGGAGCGAGTCGGCCGACGCCGCGCTTCCCGCGTCCCCTGCGAGAGACGGCACTAACGTGCCGTCCTCCCCAGGATCGCGGGACTCGCGAGATGTCTCGGACGCAGAGCGCAAGAAGGGACGGGAGCGGGACCTCGGTCCAGCCCCCGCCGACACTACGGTTTCCGAACGACGACCGCCCTGCGCAGCCGTGGCCTCACGGCCCGGACGCGCGGGGCGTCTCGAGAAGGAATGCTACCTGGTTGATCCTGCCAGTAGTCATATGCTTGTCTCAAAGATTAAGCCATGCATGTGTAAGTATGAACTAATTCAGACTGTGAAACTGCGAATGGCTCATTAAATCAGTTATAGTTTGTTTGATGGTACCTGCTACTCGGATAACCGTAGTAATTCTAGAGCTAATACGTGCAACAAACCCCGACTTCTGGAAGGGACGCATTTATTAGATAAAAGGTCGACGCGGGCTCTGCCCGTTGCTCTGATGATTCATGATAACTTGACGGATCGCACGGCCATCGTGCCGGCGACGCATCATTCAAATTTCTGCCCTATCAACTTTCGATGGTAGGATAGTGGCCTACTATGGTGGTGACGGGTGACGGAGAATTAGGGTTCGATTCCGGAGAGGGAGCCTGAGAAACGGCTACCACATCCAAGGAAGGCAGCAGGCGCGCAAATTACCCAATCCTAACACGGGGAGGTAGTGACAATAAATTGTTGGGTTTTGCACCCTTCTACTAGTGTTTATAGCGGAATAAGACATCTAATGTCTACACTAGTATTCCCAGGATCACATGCATAAGCCTATGATAATCATTAATTAAAACTAGAAAGATAAATACCTTATTCGCTAGTTTTCCCTCGAACCTTTCCAATTGCTTATGAGAAGATCAAGAGCTTCAAGTGTAGCTCCTCTACTTGGGACACGAGCAATCAATTTGATCTCCCACCTTGTTGTATAGCTAGCACACCAATGGTGGTTGGAAGAAGAACTCCTTTCTTCTTGACTAGATAGATAGTTAATGGGAATTAGCTCACTTTCTCTTCTCTACTTGATGTGGTAGAGTAAGAAAGCTTAGAGAGAAATTCCACACCTTATTCTCTGCCCTAAGAGTGTTTATATAGAACCCTAATAAGAATCCACCTCCTTTTAGGTTTCCCAAAACACCCTTTAGAATAAGATTTAGGGAAATAGTCGAAAATAGCAACTATTGGTATTTTCTCAATTCCCTAAGGAGATGACGTCCAAACCCAGCCAAAATTGGCAGATTTAATGTTCATAACATAAGGAAACGTCCCTCCAAAAATCAGCCCAATCCGAGCCCTAAAAGTGCCCGAATCGGCCTAGGCCCAAAAACCCTGCTTTTGGCCTTTTTGTACTATCTTTGCCTAATTCCTTTTTAGGCCTATGAGATATGTTTATGGGACACTCCCATGATTATATCTCACTCCCACTAGTCATATCCTAGATCAATTTGTCACTCTTATGTGTAACCCGTTGTAGGATCCGATCGAAGTTAGCCGCGAATTACTTCGTAATTCGACGATCGTAGTTGGTCTCTAGCTACAACTCTACGATCCCTAAATCAATCGGACTTGATGATCTTCCACATCAATTGTCCTATCCGACAAATTGTTCGCATTGTCACCTTGGTCGAAGGACATCTCCTTCAACTCCTTCAGACTCCCACTTGGACTTAGAACAAGTACAATGCTCGATTCCCATGTCACTTAGTATCCCATCTGATACGTCACGTCATTCAGACTTTCTTGATCTCGAGTACAACTGTCAAAACAAATGATTAACTTTTAATCCATTTGAGCACGGCCATGCATTTTCAGTTGCTGCTCGTCAAGTGGCCCGAGGACACTGCATCCTAACATGGTTAGGAGGACATAATCCATTCTTGCGCTCCCACTCAACTTCATGTCTATCCTGTCCTTCCCAGTATCCGCCTTTATAACCTCCTTTTACGGCGCGGCGTTTAACGGAACCAAAGTCAGACATTCCTTACATAAGATGAGCTGAGCACTCATGTTTTGAGGAATCTCTTCAATCTTGTCTTTATGAGAAGTTTGACGATTTCATCATTCTTTGGATGAACTTCTCATGTTGAGGGTTATTCCAGCGCATAATCTCTATTATGCACTCACGTAGTCGAATCGAATACACTATTCCTATAGCCCATGAAACTGCGCTATCCCATCGACTCCCGTACTAGTCTTCGTGAGTCATTGTTGTCCATGCAATGACCTGGACTAGGGAATTGATAATGAATCACTCCAAGTTCACTTAGTAGGGTTTCATTCATCAGATCACGTATCTGACAAGCCTACTCGGAGCGTTTTCTTTATCGTGTGGACTGTCTCTTAAAATACCAAACCAAATTCTAAGGACAAAATAAAATTTCTTTTATTTTATTTATCGAATGTAAGTAATTAGGCACATAAACTCTTTTATGAATCCAAATTACATTTGTTGCCATTCCCCAATGCGCTTTATACCAATGTCCCTCATGTGTGAATCATGTTTGGACTGAGGTAACGGTTTGGTCAACGGATCTGCAACGTTATCATCCGTATGAACCTTGCAAATTACCACATCTTTTCTTTCTATGATTTCTCTAATCAAGTGGTACTTCCTTTGGATATGTTTGGATTTTTGGTGCGCTCTTGGTTCCTTGGCTTGGGCTATTGCTCCGTTGTTGTCACAATAGAGAGTCACGCCCTCTTCCATGCCAGGTACGACACCAAGTTCTATCATGAACTTCTTGATCCAAACTCCTTCCTTTGCAGCTTCCGAGGCCGCTAGGTATTCTGCTTCAGTGGTAGAGTCTGCAACTGTGCTCTGCTTGGAACTTTTCCAACATACCGCTCCTCCATTCAGACAGTAGACGAACCCAGATTGTGATTTGAAGTCGTCTCTATCAGTTTGAAAGCTTGCATCCACATGGCCTACAACTTTTAGTGTATCTTCCCCGCCATATACCAGGAAATGATCCTTAGTCCTTTTCAGGTACTTTAGGATATTCTTGGCGGCGTGCCAGTGCGCTTGGCCTGGATTTGATTGGTAACGGCTACACATGCTCAAAGCATATGAGACGTCTGGGCGAGTGCAGATCATGGCGTACATGATTGATCCTATTGCCGAAGCATAGGGTACTTTCATCATGTGTGCTAGCTCATCAGGACTCTTAGGACACTGATCTTTGCTAAGCACCATACCATGTGACATGGGAAGGAATCCTCTTTTGGAGTTTGTCATCTCGAACCGTTGAAGAATCTTATCTATATAAGTTTCTTGACTAAGTCCGATCATCCTCTTTGATCTATCTCTATAGATCTTGATTCCCAATATGTATTCTGCTTCCCCTAGGTCCTTCATAGAGAAGCATTTCCGAAGCCAGTCTTTAACTGATTCCAACATCGGAATCTTGTTTCCTATGATTAATATGTCATCGACATAAAGGACTAAGAAAACTAGGTCGCTCCCACTAACCTTCTTGTAAACACAAGATTCTTCTGCATTCTTGAGAAATCCAAATTCTTTGATTTTCTCGTCGAATCGAAGATTCCAACTCCGGCTTGCTTGCTTGAGTCCATAAATGGATTTCTTAAGCTTGCAAACTTTTCCAGCATTTTTGGAATCTAAAAAACCTTCGGGTTGTGTCATGTACACATCCTCTTCCAAGTGTCCGTTTAGGAAGGCGGTTTTGACATCCATTTGCCAAATCTCATAATCATAATGAGCTGCAATTGCTAGAATGATCCGAATGGATTTAAGCATTGCGACAGGTGAAAAGGTTTCATCATAGTCTATACCATGAATCTGTTTGTATCCTTTCGCCACGAGTCTAGCTTTGAAAACGCTAACGTTTCCATCCTTGTCAGTTTTTACTTTGAAAACCCATTTGCATCCGATTGGTTTTGCTCCATCGGGCAAATCGATCAAGTTCCATACTTGATTTTCTGACATGGAATCCATTTCCGACCTCATGGCTTTTAGCCATTTTTCGGAGTCGGGGCTCGCCATAGCTTGGTTGTAGGTACTCGGCTCATTATCTTCTAACAGTAGGATATCTGTTTTCTGAGATAATTCCTGGAGCCTTTGAGATCTACGAGGGGCCTGAGCAACTTTTGGAGTGTTCTCAACTAGTTGAGATGTCTCCTGCGAATTTAATTCGACTTGAGCGGGAGGTACTCTCTCGACCTCATTTTCCTCTTCCATACTTTGTGTATAGATAGGAGCCGCTAAACCTCTTGATATCTCTATATCTGTGTTTATTTGTTGCTCATATCGAATTTCATCGATATCTACATTTCTCCCACTTGTCTGTTTGGAAAGGAATTCCTTTTCAAGGAAGACACCATCTCGAGCAACAAACACTTTGTTCTCAGATTCGTGGTAGAAGTAGTAACCCCTTGTCTCTTTTGGATAGCCCACAAAGAGACATTTGTCTGATTTAGGTGCGAGTTTGTCTCCTTGTAAACGTTTTACATAAACTTCGCATCCCCAGACTTTGAGAAAAGACAGCTTTGGAACCTTTCCAAACCATAACTCATATGGCGTCTTTTCTACAGCTTTTGACGGAGCTCGGTTAAGTGTGAAAGCAGCCGTTTCTAGAGCATACCCCCAGAACGTGTTTGGAAGATTTGCTAAACTCATCATAGATCGAACCATGTCTAACAAGGTGCGATTTCTCCTTTCAGAAACACCATTCATCTGGGGTGTTCCTGGCGGAGTGAGTTGAGATACTATACCACAACTCCTAAGATGATCGTCAAATTCTTGACTCAAATATTCACCACCTCGATCGGATCGAATGGCTTTTATTTTCTTGCCAAGTTGATTCTCTACTTCGTTCTGAAATTGTTTGAACATGTCAAACGATTCGGACTTATGCCTCATCAAGTATATGTAACCATAACGAGTGAAGTCATCCGTGAACGTGATGAAGTAGCCATAGTTACCTCTCGCCGGAGTACTCATTGGTCCGCATACATCCGTATGTATGAGTTCCAAGGGTTCTTTGGCTCGGTCTCCTTTTCCTTTAAAAGAAGACCTCGTCATTTTACCCATTAAACATGATTCGCATGTGTCATATGATTCTAAATTATACGAACCTAGAAGTCCATGCTCATGGAGCTTCTTCATGCGTGTCATGTTAATGTGACCCAAACGACAATGCCAAAGGTAACTTGGATTTGAATCATCTGACCGTAGCCTATTGGTTTCTATGTTGAAGACTTCGTTCTCAATATTCGTAATATAGAGACCGTTGTATAGCTTAGCACTGGTATAAAACATTTCACCTTTGTATAAAGAACAACGCTGGTTTTTTATTAATAGGTGATATCCCTCTTTGTCTAATTCTGAGACAGAGATAATGTTTCTAGAAATAGAGGGTACATAATAGCAATTATGAAGTTCTAAAACTAGACCAGTTTCTAAAGGTAGACTGAATGTTCCTACAGCTTTTGCAGCAACCGTTGCTCTATTTGCTACTCGTAGGACAAGCTCCCTTCCAGATAAATACTTGATTCCCTTAAGGCCCTGCACATCATAAATGATATGAGCACCACATCCGGTATCGAATACCCAGGATTGAGAATCAAATGTATTTGCTAAGTTAACTTCGATAACATAGATACCTTGGTCGGAATCGCGAGTTCCTTCCTTTTTCCTTTTGTTCTTCTGAATCAGTTGAAGTTCTTTCTTTGATTCAGACATTCCAATGCCTCTCCGGATTGCCTTGGAAGTCCCGTACTTCCTCAACCGTGATTTGTTTCGGGACATGTCCCTTAATCGACGGATGATTGTGTGCGCATCCATTTTCCTGAATCTCTTTTGAAGATTAGGTTCCATGGTTGCCAACATAAGGCAAGTTACTGAAATTGATTTCATCCGGATACTTTTGGCCTGCTTTTGTTCCTCAACCTTTGAGTTCGCAGTTATTCTTGGAATAGGGGTATCCAGTACGCTTTCTTTGTTTGTAGACTTGAGAACACTTCTCAATCTCTTTTCCCAATCAAGGAAGTTATCCATGTTCAATTTGTCCTCATCAAGGATTGAACATAGGTTGAAAAGATTGATTTTTGCCATAGTAAAACTACATGAAACAGAAAAAGGATTTTGCTAAGTATTACATTCGATAATTTTTGCAAAAAAGTTCTACGTTTTTGCCACATTATTCAAGATAAAACATGTCCCTAGATGAATAATGCGATTCCGAGATCCCATCTCTCAAGGATTAAGCGGACTAG
>NW_028238468.1:80000-82500 GCF_041429995.1 Eschscholzia californica | reverse complement strand
GTCCCGAGCCTTACTAAGGCCGTCCCATGCGCGTCCCGTGCCGTCCGAGCCTTACCAAGGCCGACCCATGCCTTACCAAGGTCGTCCCATCGATCTCGGAGGAAGTACATCATAACATCGGAATACACCCCGACATCGATATCGGAGAAAGTACATCATCATAACATCGGATCGGATGCGTATCCGTCCAAGTGCCATCGACACTTCGAGAAGTTCGGACCTAGCTTCCTAGCATGTTGATGCGTCGGTGCTAATGGGGACATAAAGATCCCACGACGTTCCGAACGGAAGTAGCCGAAGTGTTCCGTGCGTGTGAACTCCATTGTCCCATGTGCCGGCTCTTGACTCCTAAGATGTCCCATGTGAAGGCCCTTCATGGCTAAGAATGTCCCGTGCAACGTCCCTTGATGATCCCCATAAGGTGTCCCATGTGCGTCCCATGCCGTGCCCAGCCTTACCAAGGCCGTCCCATGCTGTCCCATGCGCGTCCCGTGCCGTCCAAGCCTCACCAAGGCCGTCCCAGGCCATCCCGAGCCTTAGCAAGGCCGTCCCGTGCTGTCCCATGCCGTCCCGAGCCTCACCGAGGCCGTCCCGTGCCTCACCAAGGCCGTCCCGTGCTGTCCCATGCCGTCCCGAGCCTCACCAAGGCCGTCCCGTGCTGTCCCATGCCGTCCCGAGCCTCACCAAGGCCGTCCCGTGCTGTTCCATGCCGTCCCGAGCCTTAGCAAGGCCGTCCGATGCGCGTCCCGTGCTGTCCCATCCGTCCCGAGCCTTAGCAAGGCCGTCCCATGCGCGTCCCATGCCGTCCCGAGCCTTAGCAAGGCCGTCCCATGCGCGTCCGATGGGATTCCCGAGCTTTACCAAGGGCGTCCCGTGCTGTCCCATGCCGTCCCGAGCCATAGGGACGCTGTCCCGTGCGCGTCCCGTGCTGTCCCATGCGCGTCCCCTGCTTTGGCTCGGCTGGCCCGTGCATTCTATGGGGTCGTGGGACATTTCGAAACCCACCCGGGCCATTTCGACTCTCTCTTCGTTTGTACTATTGAGGTATTATTTATGAATTATTGGAGAAAAGAAACGGAAGAAAATATTTTTTTTTTCTATTTTTTATGAATTTTCCGGTGTTTATTCACTTAAAAATTCATAGAAAAATAAATATTTATCGGAATCGCTATTATAATATATCAAAAAAATCCTTGCGAAAAGGCCTTTCCAACGAGTATAAGTTTGCTGGATTCCGACGAGTAACGAGGGAGTAAAGGCCCAGTATGCTTGGTTAAAAAATTGATGTTTCCTTGTGAAAATAGGCAAAACAATAACTTTGCACTATAAGGGGGAGGGTTGAGCTCCTTCCCCAGAGCGTGCACAGCACTTGTGCTGGCACGTTCCCTAGTGCTCGCCAAGCACCATAGGGCATCCAAAGGGCAAAGCTCGGCCTACTACATGATGGGAAGCTTCTAATATGTCGGAATACGAAGAGATTTCGTGCGACCCGAAGCTCGGCTCGGGCGTCCCGGCCTGTCCCGAGCTGTGCCGAGCGCGTCCCAGGCCGTCCCGAGCCAAGTCTCGGGCGTCCCAGGCCGTCCCGAGCCAAGTCTCGGGCGACCCAGGCCGGCCCGAGCAAAGTCTCGGACTTCCCAGGCCGTCCCGAGCCACGTCCCGGGCGTCCCAGGCCGTCCCGAGCCAAGTCTCGGACGTCCCAGGCCGTCCCGAGCAAAGTCTCGGACGTCCCAGGCCGTCCCGAGCAAAGTCTCGGGCGTCCCAGGCCGTCCCGAGCTGTGCCGAGGCCGTCCCAGGCCGTCCCGAGCAAAGTCTCGGGCGTCCCAGGCCGTCCCGAGCTGTGGCAAGGGCGTCCCAGGCCGTCCCGAGCTGTGCCGAGGCCGTCCCGAGCCTAGTCTCGGGCGTCCCAGGCCGTCCCGAGCTATTGCGAGGGCGTCCCAGGCCGTCCCGAGCCAAGTCTCGGGCGCCTGGCCGTCCCGAGCTGTAGCGAGGGCGTCCCATGCCGTCCCGGGCTGTCCCATGCGCGTCTCGTGCCGGCCCGAGCAACAGCTCGGGCGTCCCGTGCCTCGGCCCTTCCAAGTGGTGCTTCGTCGGACATCTCGATATCCACTCGAGCATTTTCGACCTTTCTCCATATGTGGGTGTGTGGGTATTTATCAGGAATATTGGAGAAAGAATCGGGAAAAAAATATTTTTTTCCTATTTTTTTTGAATTTTTAATTGTTTATTCACTTAAAAATTCATAAAAAAATAAATATTTATCGGAATCGCTATTATTATATATCAAAAGAATCCTTGTGAAAAGACCTTTCCAACGAATGCAAGTTTGTTGGATTTGGACGAGTAACGAAGGAGCAAAGGCCGAGTATGCTTGGTTAAAAATTTGATGTTTCCTTGTGAAAATAGGGAAAACAATAACTTTGCACTATATAGGGGAGGGGTGAGCTCCCTCCCCAGGCCGTGCACAGCCCTTGGGCTGGCAGGTGCCTTGGCCCTTGGGATG
>NW_028238468.1:37500-40000 GCF_041429995.1 Eschscholzia californica | reverse complement strand
CCCGAGCCTTACTAAGGCCGTCCCATGCGCGTCCCGTGCCGTCCGAGCCTTACCAAGGCCGACCCATGCCTTACCAAGGTCGTCCCATCGATCTCGGAGAAAGTACATCATAACATCGGAATACACCCCGACATCGATATCGGAGAAAGTACATCATCATAACATCGGATCGGATGCGTATCCGTCCAAGTGCCATCGACACTTCGAGAAGTTCGGACCTAGCTTCCTAGCATGTTGATGCGTCGGTGCTAATGGGGACATAAAGATCCCACGACGTTCCGAACGGAAGTAGCCGAAGTGTTCCGTGCGTGTGAACTCCATTGTCCCATGTGCCGGCTCTTGACTCCTAAGATGTCCCATGTGAAGGCCCTTCATGGCTAAGAATGTCCCGTGCAGCGTCCCTTGATGATCCCCATAAGGTGTCCCATGTGCGTCCCATGCCGTGCCCAGCCTTACCAAGGCCGTCCCATGCTGTCCCATGCGCGTCCCGTGCCGTCCAAGCCTCACCAAGGCCGTCCCAGGCCATCCCGAGCCTTAGCAAGGCCGTCCCGTGCTGTCCCATGCCGTCCCGAGCCTCACCGAGGCCGTCCCGTGCCTCACCAAGGCCGTCCCGAGCCTTACCAAGGCCGTCCCGTGCTGTCCCATGCCGTCCCGAGCCTCACCAAGGCCGTCCCGTGCTGTCCCATGCCGTCCCGAGCCTCACCAAGGCCGTCCCGTGCTGTTCCATGCCGTCCCGAGCCTTACCAAGGCCGTCCGATGCGCGTCCCGTGCTGTCCCATCCGTCCCGAGCCTTAGCAAGGCCGTCCCATGCGCGTCCCATGCCGTCCCGAGCCTTAGCAAGGCCGTCCCATGCGCGTCCGATGGGATTCCCGAGCTTTACCAAGGGCGTCCCGTGCTGTCCCATGCCGTCCCGAGCCATAGGGACGCTGTCCCGTGCGCGTCCCGTGCTGTCCCATGCGCGTCCCCTGCTTTGGCTCGGCTGGCCCGTGCATTCTATGGGGTCGTGGGACATTTCGAAATCCACCCGGGCCATTTCGACTCTCTCTTCATTTATACTATTGAGGTATTATTTATGAATTATTGGAGAAAAGAAACGGAAGAAAATATTTTTTTTTCTATTTTTTATGAATTTTCCGGTGTTTATTCACTTAAAAATTCATAGAAAAATAAATATTTATCGGAATCGCTATTATAATATATCAAAAAATTCCTTGCGAAAAGGCCTTTCCAACGAGTATAAGTTTGCTGGATTCCGACGAGTAACGAAGGAGTAAAGGCCCAGTATGCTTGGTTAAAAAATTGATGTTTCCTTGTGAAAATAGGCAAAACAATAACTTTGCACTATAAGGGGGAGGGTTGAGCTCCTTCCCCAGAGCGTGCACAGCACTTGTGCTGGCACGTTCCCTAGTGCTCGCCAAGCACCATAGGGCATCCAAAGGGCAAAGCCGAGCCTACTACATGATGGGAAGCTTCTAATATGTCGGAATACGAAGAGATTTCGTGCGACCCGAAGCTCGGCTCGGGCGTCCCGGCCTGTCCCGAGCTGTGCCGAGCGCGTCCCAGGCCGTCCCGAGCCAAGTCTCGGGCGTCCCAGGCCGTCCCGAGCCAAGTCTCGGGCGTCCCAGGCCGTCCCGAGCCAAGTCTCGGGCGTCCCAGGCCGGCCCGAGCAAAGTCTCGGACGTCTCAGGCCGTCCCGAGCTGTGTCGAGGCCGTCCCAGGGCGTCCCGAGCTGTAGCGAGGGCGTCCCAGGCCGTCCCGAGCCACGTCCCGGGCGTCCCAGGCCGTCCCGAGCCAAGTCTCGGACGTCCCAGGCCGTCCCGAGCAAAGTCTCGGACGTCCCAGGCCGTCCCGAGCAAAGTCTCGGGCGTCCCAGGCCGTCCCGAGCTGTGCCGAGGCCGTCCCAGGCCGTCCCGAGCAAAGTCTCGGGCGTCCCAGGCCGTCCCGAGCTGTGGCAAGGGCGTCCCAGGCCGTCCCGAGCTGTGGCAAGGGCGTCCCAGGCCGTCCCGAGCCTAGTCTCGGGCGTCCCAGGCCGTCCCGAGCTATTGCGAGGGCGTCCCAGGCCGTCCCGAGCCAAGTCTCGGGCGTACCTGGCCGTCCCGAGCTGTAGCGAGGGCGTCCCATGCCGTCCCGGGCTGTCCCATGCGCGTCCCGTGCCTCGGCCCTTCCAAGTGGTGCTTCGTCGGACATCTCGATATCCACTCGAGCATTTTCGACCTTTCTCCATATGTGGGTGTGTGGGTATTTATCAGGAATATTGGAGAAAGAATCGGGAAAAAAATATTTTTTTTCTATTTTTTTTGAATTTTTAATTGTTTATTCACTTAAAAATTCATAAAAAAATAAATATTTATCGGAATCGCTATTATTATATATCAAAAGAATCCTTGTGAAAAGACCTTTCCAACGAATGCAAGTTTGTTGGATTTGGACGAGTAACGAAGGAGCAAAGGCCGAGTATGCTTGGTTAAAAATTTGATGTTTCCTTGTGAAAATAGGGAAA
>NW_028238468.1:5000-7500 GCF_041429995.1 Eschscholzia californica | reverse complement strand
GTCCCATGCGCGTCCCGTGCCGTCCGAGCCTCACCAAGGCCGTCCCATGGCGTCCCGTGCTGTCCCATGCCGTCCCGAGCCTTACCAAGGACGTCCCATGACGTCCCGTGCCGTCCGAGCCTCACCAAGGCCGTCCCATGGCGTCCCGTGCTGTCCCATGCCGTCCCGAGCCTTACCAAGGACGTCCCATGACGTCCCGTGCTGTCGCATTTTGTCCCGAGCCTTACTAAGGCCGTCCCATGCGCGTCCCGTGCCGTCCGAGCCTCACCAAGGGCGTCTCATGGCGTCCCGTGCCGTCGCATTTTGTCCCGAGCCTTACTAAGGCCGTCCCATGCGCGTCCCGTGCCGTCCGAGCCTCACCAAGGCCGTCCCATGGCGTCCCGCGCTGTCCCATGCCGTCCCGAGCCTTACCAAGGACGTCCCATGACGTCCCGTGCTGTCCCGAGCCTTACTAAGGCCGTCCCAGGCCGTCCCGAGCCTTACCAAGGCCGTCCCATGGCGTCCCGTGCTGTCCCATTTTGTCCCGAGCCTTACTAAGGCCGTCCCATGCGCGTCCCGTGCCGTCCGAGCCTTACCAAGGCCGACCCATGCCTTACCAAGGTCGTCCCATCGATCTCGGAGAAAGTACATCATAACATCGGAATACACCCCGACATCGATATCGGAGAAAGTACATCATCATAACATCGGATCGGATGCGTATCCGTCCAAGTGCCATCGACACTTCGAGAAGTTCGGACCTAGCTTCCTAGCATGTTGATGCGTCGGTGCTAATGGGGACATAAAGATCCCACGACGTTCCGAACGGAAGTAGCCGAAGTGTTCCGTGCGTGTGAACTCCATTGTCCCATGTGCCGGCTCTTGACTCCTAAGATGTCCCATGTGAAGGCCCTTCATGGCTAAGAATGTCCCGTGCAGCGTCCCTTGATGATCCCCATAAGGTGTCCCATGTGCGTCCCATGCCGTGCCCAGCCTTACCAAGGCCGTCCCATGCTGTCCCATGCGCGTCCCGTGCCGTCCAAGCCTCACCAAGGCCGTCCCAGGCCATCCCGAGCCTTAGCAAGGCCGTCCCGTGCTGTCCCATGCCGTCCCGAGCCTCACCGAGGCCGTCCCGTGCCTCACCAAGGCCGTCCCGAGCCTTACCAAGGCCGTCCCGTGCTGTCCCATGCCGTCCCGAGCCTCACCAAGGCCGTCCCGTGCTGTCCCATGCCGTCCCGAGCCTCACCAAGGCCGTCCCGTGCTGTTCCATGCCGTCCCGAGCCTTACCAAGGCCGTCCGATGCGCGTCCCGTGCTGTCCCATCCGTCCCGAGCCTTAGCAAGGCCGTCCCATGCGCGTCCCATGCCGTCCCGAGCCTTAGCAAGGCCGTCCCATGCGCGTCCGATGGGATTCCCGAGCTTTACCAAGGGCGTCCCGTGCTGTCCCATGCCGTCCCGAGCCATAGGGACGCTGTCCCGTGCGCGTCCCGTGCTGTCCCATGCGCGTCCCCTGCTTTGGCTCGGCTGGCCCGTGCATTCTATGGGGTCGTGGGACATTTCGAAATCCACCCGGGCCATTTCGACTCTCTCTTCATTTATACTATTGAGGTATTATTTATGAATTATTGGAGAAAAGAAACGGAAGAAAATATTTTTTTTTCTATTTTTTATGAATTTTCCGGTGTTTATTCACTTAAAAATTCATAGAAAAATAAATATTTATCGGAATCGCTATTATAATATATCAAAAAATTCCTTGCGAAAAGGCCTTTCCAACGAGTATAAGTTTGCTGGATTCCGACGAGTAACGAAGGAGTAAAGGCCCAGTATGCTTGGTTAAAAAATTGATGTTTCCTTGTGAAAATAGGCAAAACAATAACTTTGCACTATAAGGGGGAGGGTTGAGCTCCTTCCCCAGAGCGTGCACAGCACTTGTGCTGGCACGTTCCCTAGTGCTCGCCAAGCACCATAGGGCATCCAAAGGGCAAAGCCGAGCCTACTACATGATGGGAAGCTTCTAATATGTCGGAATACGAAGAGATTTCGTGCGACCCGAAGCTCGGCTCGGGCGTCCCGGCCTGTCCCGAGCTGTGCCGAGCGCGTCCCAGGCCGTCCCGAGCCAAGTCTCGGGCGTCCCAGGCCGTCCCGAGCCAAGTCTCGGGCGTCCCAGGCCGTCCCGAGCCAAGTCTCGGGCGTCCCAGGCCGGCCCGAGCAAAGTCTCGGACGTCTCAGGCCGTCCCGAGCTGTGTCGAGGCCGTCCCAGGGCGTCCCGAGCTGTAGCGAGGGCGTCCCAGGCCGTCCCGAGCCACGTCCCGGGCGTCCCAGGCCGTCCCGAGCCAAGTCTCGGACGTCCCAGGCCGTCCCGAGCAAAGTCTCGGACGTCCCAGGCCGTCCCGAGCAAAGTCTCGGGCGTCCCAGGCCGTCCCGAGCTGTGCCGAGGCCGTCCCAGGCCGTCCCGAGCAAAGTCTCGGGCGTCCCAGGCCGTCCCGAGCTGTGGCAAGGGCGTCCCAGGCCGTCCCGAGC
>NW_028238467.1:102500-105000 GCF_041429995.1 Eschscholzia californica | reverse complement strand
AACCATGCCTTACCAAGGCCGTCCCATCGATCTCGGAGAAAGTACATCATCATGACATCGGAATACGGCCCCAACATCAATCTCGGAGAAAGTACATCATCATAACATCGGATCGGATGTGTATCCATCGAAGTTCCATCGACACTTCGAGAAGATCGAACATAGCTTCCTAGCATGTTAAAGGTTCGGTGCTAATGGGGACATAAAGATCCCACGACGTTCCAAACGAAAGTAAAGTGTTCCGTGCGTGTGAACTACGTTGTCCCATGTGCCGGCTCTCGACTCCTAAGATGTCCCATGTAAATGCCCTTCGTGGGAAAGAATGTCCCGTGCAACGTCCCTTGATGATCCCCATAAGGTGTCCCATGTGCGTCCCATGATGTCCCATGCGCGTCCCGTGCCGTCCGAGCCTCACCAAGGCCGTCCCATGCGCGTCCCGTGCCGTCCGAGCCTCACCAAGGCCGTCCCATGCGCGTCCCGTGCCGTCCGAGCCTCACCAAGGCCGTCCCATGCGCGTCTCGTGCCGTCCCGAGCTGTGCCGAGGCCGTCCCGTGCTGTCCCATGCCGTCCCGAGCCTCGCCAAGGCCGTCCCGTGCCGTCCGAGCTGTGCCGAGGCCGTCCCGTGCCGTCCGAGCTGTGCCGAGGCCGTCCCGTGCTGTCCCATGCCGTCCCGAGCCTCGCCAAGGCCGTCCCGTGCCGTCCGAGCTGTGCCGAGGCCGTTCCGTGCCGTCCCGTGCTGTCCCATGCCGTCCCGAGCCTCGCCAAGGCCGTCCCGTGCCGTCCGAGCTGTGCCGAGGCCGTCCCGTGCTGTCCCATGCCGTCCCGAGCCTCGCCAAGGCCGTCCCATGCGCGTCCCGTGCCGTCCGAGCCTCAAGTAGGCCGTCCCAGGCCGTCCCGTGCCGTCCCATGCGCGTCCCGTGCCGTCCGAGCCTCACCAGGGCCGTGACATGCCGTCCCGAGCCTGACCAAGGCCGTCCCGTGCCTCACCAAGGCCGTCCCTTGCGCGTCCCGTGCCGTCCCGAGCCTCACCAAGGCCGTCCCATGCGCGTCCCGAGCTGTCCCATGCCGTCCCGAGCCTTAGCAAGGCCGTCCCATTCGCGTCCCGTGCTGTCCCATGCCGTCCCGAGCCTTAGCAAGGCCGTCCCATTCGCGTCCCGTGCCGTCCCATGCGCGTCCCGTGCTGTCCCGTGCCGTCCCGAGCCTGACCAATGCTGTCCCGTGCGCGTCCCATTCTTTTGGCTCGGCTGGCCCGTGCATTCTATGGGGTCGTGGGACATTTCGAAATCCACCCGGGCCATTTCGACTCTCTCTTCATTAATACTATTGAGGTATTATTTATGAATTATTGGAGAAAAGAAACGGAAGAAAATATTTTTTTTTCTATTTTTTATGAATTTTCCGGTGTTTATTCACTTAAAAATTCATAGAAAAATAAATATTTATCGGAATCGCTATTATAATATATCAAAAAAATCCTTGCGAAAAGACCTTTCCAACGAGTATAAGTTTGCTGGATTCCGACGAGTAACGAAGGAGTAAAGGCCCAGTATGCTTGGTTAAAAAATTGATGTTTCCTTGTGAAAATAGGAAAAACAATAACTTTGCACTATAAGGGGGAGGGTTGAGCTCCTTCCCCAGAGCGTGCACAGCACTTGTGCTGGCACGTTCCCTAGTGCTCGCCAAGCACCATAGGGCATCCAAAGGGCAAAGCTCGGCCTACTACATAATGGGAAGCTTCTAATATGTCGGAATACGAAGAGATTTCGTGCGACCCGAAGCTCGGCTCGGGCGTCCCGGCCTGTGCCGAGCTGTGCCGAGCGCGTCCCAGGCCGTCCCGAGCCAAGTCTCGGGCGTCCCAGGCCGTCCCGAGCCAAGTCTCGGGCGTCCCAGGCCGGCCCGAGCAAAGTCTCGGACGTCCCGGGCCGTCCCGAGCTGTGTCGAGGCCGTCCCAGGGCGTCCCGAGCTGGAGCGAGGGCGTCCCAGGCCGTCCCGAGCCAAGTCTCGGGCGTCCCAGGCCGTCCCGAGCAAAGTCTCGGACGTCCCAGGCCGTCCCGAGCAAAGTCTCGGGCGTCCCAGGCCGTCCCGAGCTGTGCCGAGGCCGTCCCAGGCCGTCCCGAGCTGTGGCAAGGGCGTCCCAGGCCGTCCCGAGCAAAGTCTCGGGCGTCCCATGCCGTCCCGAGCTGTGGCAAGGGCGTCCCAGGCCGTCCCGAGCTGTGCCGAGGCCGTCCCGAGCCTAGTCTCGGGCGTCCCAGGCCGTCCCGAGCTATGGCGAGGGCGTCCCAGGCCGTCCCGAGCCAAGTCTCGGGCGTACCTGGCCGTCCCGAGCTGTAGCGAGGGCGTCCCATGCCGTCCCGGGATGTCCCATGCGCGTCCCGTGCCGGCCCGAGCAACAGCTCGGGCGTCCCGTGCCTCGGCCCTTCCAAGTGGTGCTTCGTCGGACATCTCGATATCCACTCGAGCATTTTCGACCATTCTCCATATGTGGGTGTGTGGGTATTTA
>NW_028238467.1:70000-72500 GCF_041429995.1 Eschscholzia californica | reverse complement strand
GTCCCATGTAAATGCCCTTCGTGGGAAAGAATGTCCCGTGCAACGTCCCTTGATGATCCCCATAAGGTGTCCCATGTGCGTCCCATGATGTCCCATGCGCGTCCCGTGCCGTCCGAGCCTCACCAAGGCCGTCCCATGCGCGTCCCGTGCCGTCCGAGCCTCACCAAGGCCGTCCCATGCGCGTCCCGTGCCGTCCGAGCCTCACCAAGGCCGTCCCATGCGCGTCTCGTGCCGTCCCGAGCTGTGCCGAGGCCGTCCCGTGCTGTCCCATGCCGTCCCGAGCCTCGCCAAGGCCGTCCCGTGCCGTCCGAGCTGTGCCGAGGCCGTCCCGTGCCGTCCGAGCTGTGCCGAGGCCGTCCCGTGCTGTCCCATGCCGTCCCGAGCCTCGCCAAGGCCGTCCCGTGCCGTCCGAGCTGTGCCGAGGCCGTTCCGTGCCGTCCCGTGCTGTCCCATGCCGTCCCGAGCCTCGCCAAGGCCGTCCCGTGCCGTCCGAGCTGTGCCGAGGCCGTCCCGTGCTGTCCCATGCCGTCCCGAGCCTCGCCAAGGCCGTCCCATGCGCGTCCCGTGCCGTCCGAGCCTCAAGTAGGCCGTCCCAGGCCGTCCCGTGCCGTCCCATGCGCGTCCCGTGCCGTCCGAGCCTCACCAGGGCCGTGACATGCCGTCCCGAGCCTGACCAAGGCCGTCCCGTGCCTCACCAAGGCCGTCCCTTGCGCGTCCCGTGCCGTCCCGAGCCTCACCAAGGCCGTCCCATGCGCGTCCCGAGCTGTCCCATGCCGTCCCGAGCCTTAGCAAGGCCGTCCCATTCGCGTCCCGTGCTGTCCCATGCCGTCCCGAGCCTTAGCAAGGCCGTCCCATTCGCGTCCCGTGCCGTCCCATGCGCGTCCCGTGCTGTCCCGTGCCGTCCCGAGCCTGACCAATGCTGTCCCGTGCGCGTCCCATTCTTTTGGCTCGGCTGGCCCGTGCATTCTATGGGGTCGTGGGACATTTCGAAATCCACCCGGGCCATTTCGACTCTCTCTTCATTAATACTATTGAGGTATTATTTATGAATTATTGGAGAAAAGAAACGGAAGAAAATATTTTTTTTTCTATTTTTTATGAATTTTCCGGTGTTTATTCACTTAAAAATTCATAGAAAAATAAATATTTATCGGAATCGCTATTATAATATATCAAAAAAATCCTTGCGAAAAGACCTTTCCAACGAGTATAAGTTTGCTGGATTCCGACGAGTAACGAAGGAGTAAAGGCCCAGTATGCTTGGTTAAAAAATTGATGTTTCCTTGTGAAAATAGGAAAAACAATAACTTTGCACTATAAGGGGGAGGGTTGAGCTCCTTCCCCAGAGCGTGCACAGCACTTGTGCTGGCACGTTCCCTAGTGCTCGCCAAGCACCATAGGGCATCCAAAGGGCAAAGCTCGGCCTACTACATAATGGGAAGCTTCTAATATGTCGGAATACGAAGAGATTTCGTGCGACCCGAAGCTCGGCTCGGGCGTCCCGGCCTGTGCCGAGCTGTGCCGAGCGCGTCCCAGGCCGTCCCGAGCCAAGTCTCGGGCGTCCCAGGCCGTCCCGAGCCAAGTCTCGGGCGTCCCAGGCCGGCCCGAGCAAAGTCTCGGACGTCCCGGGCCGTCCCGAGCTGTGTCGAGGCCGTCCCAGGGCGTCCCGAGCTGGAGCGAGGGCGTCCCAGGCCGTCCCGAGCCAAGTCTCGGGCGTCCCAGGCCGTCCCGAGCAAAGTCTCGGACGTCCCAGGCCGTCCCGAGCAAAGTCTCGGGCGTCCCAGGCCGTCCCGAGCTGTGCCGAGGCCGTCCCAGGCCGTCCCGAGCTGTGGCAAGGGCGTCCCAGGCCGTCCCGAGCAAAGTCTCGGGCGTCCCATGCCGTCCCGAGCTGTGGCAAGGGCGTCCCAGGCCGTCCCGAGCTGTGCCGAGGCCGTCCCGAGCCTAGTCTCGGGCGTCCCAGGCCGTCCCGAGCTATGGCGAGGGCGTCCCAGGCCGTCCCGAGCCAAGTCTCGGGCGTACCTGGCCGTCCCGAGCTGTAGCGAGGGCGTCCCATGCCGTCCCGGGATGTCCCATGCGCGTCCCGTGCCGGCCCGAGCAACAGCTCGGGCGTCCCGTGCCTCGGCCCTTCCAAGTGGTGCTTCGTCGGACATCTCGATATCCACTCGAGCATTTTCGACCATTCTCCATATGTGGGTGTGTGGGTATTTATCAGGAATATTGGAGAAAGAATCGGGAAAAAAATATTTTTTTTCTATTTTTTTTGAATTTTTAATTGTTTATTCACTTAAAAATTCATAAAAAAATAAATATTTATCGGAATCGCTATTATTATATATCAAAAGAATCCTTGTGAAAAGACCTTTCCAACGAATGCAAGTTTGTTGGATTTGGACGAGTAACGAAGGAGCAAAGGCCGAGTATGCTTGGTTAAAAATTTGATGTTTCCTTGTGAAAATAGGGAAAACAATAACTTTGCACTATATAGGGGAGGGGTGAGCTC
>NW_028238467.1:27500-30000 GCF_041429995.1 Eschscholzia californica | reverse complement strand
AGCCTCACCAAGGCCGTCCCATGCGCGTCTCGTGCCGTCCCATGGCGTCCCGAGCCTTACAAGGCCGACCCACGCCTTACGAAGGTCGTCCCATGCCTTACAAGGCCGTCCCATGCGCGTCCCGTGCCTTACAAGACCGTCCCATGCCTTACGAAGGCCATCCCATGCGCGTCCCATGCCTTAGCAAGGCCGACCCATGCCTTACCAAGGCCGAACCATGCCTTACCAAGGCCGTCCCATCGATCTCGGAGAAAGTACATCATCATGACATCGGAATACGGCCCCAACATCGATCTCGGAGAAAGTACATCATCATAACATCGGATCGGATGTGTATCCATCGAAGTTCCATCGACACTTCGAGAAGATCGAACATAGCTTCCTAGCATGTTAAAGGTTCGGTGCTAATGGGGACATAAAGATCCCACGACGTTCCAAACGAAAGTAAAGTGTTCCGTGCGTGTGAACTACGTTGTCCCATGTGCCGGCTCTCGACTCCTAAGATGTCCCATGTAAATGCCCTTCGTGGGAAAGAATGTCCCGTGCAACGTCCCTTGATGATCCCCATAAGGTGTCCCATGTGCGTCCCATGATGTCCCATGCGCGTCCCGTGCCGTCCGAGCCTCACCAAGGCCGTCCCATGCGCGTCTCGTGCCGTCCCGAGCTGTGCCGAGGCCGTCCCGTGCTGTCCCATGCCGTCCCGAGCCTCGCCAAGGCCGTCCCGTGCCGTCCGAGTTGTGCCGAGGCCGTCCCGTGCCGTCCCGTGCTGTCCCATGCCGTCCCGAGCCTCGCCAAGGCCGTCCCATGCGCGTCCCGTGCCGTCCGAGCTGTGCCGAGGCCGTCCCGTGCTGTCCCATGCCGTCCCGAGCCTCGCCAAGGCCGTCCCATGCGCGTCCCGTGCCGTCCGAGCTGTGCCGAGGCCGTCCCGTGCTGTCCCATGCCGTCCCGAGCCTCGCCAAGGCCGTCCCATGCGCGTCCCGTGCCGTCCGAGCCTCACAAAGGCCGTCCCAGGCCGTCCCGTGCCGTCCCATGCGCGTCCCGTGCCGTCCGAGCCTCACCAGGGCCGTGACATGCCGTCCCGAGCCTGACCAAGGCCGTCCCGAGCCTCACCAAGGCCGTCCATGCGCGTCCCGAGCTGTCCCATGCCGTCCCGAGCCTTAGCAAGGCCGTCCCATTCGCGTCCCGTGCTGTCCCATGCCGTCCCGAGCCTTAGCAAGGCCGTCCCATTCGCGTCCCGTGCCGTCCCATGCGCGTCCCGTGCTGTCCCGTGCCGTCCCGAGCCTGACCAATGCTGTCCCGTGCGCGTCCCATTCTTTTGGCTCGGCTGGCCCGTGCATTCTATGGGGTCGTGGGACATTTCGAAATCCACCCGGGCCATTTCGACTCTCTCTTCATTAATACTATTGAGGTATTATTTATGAATTATTGGAGAAAAGAAACGGAAGAAAATATTTTTTTTTCTATTTTTTATGAATTTTCCGGTGTTTATTCACTTAAAAATTCATAGAAAAATAAATATTTATCGGAATCGCTATTATAATATATCAAAAAAATCCTTGCGAAAAGACCTTTCCAACGAGTATAAGTTTGCTGGATTCCGACGAGTAACGAAGGAGTAAAGGCCCAGTATGCTTGGTTAAAAAATTGATGTTTCCTTGTGAAAATAGGAAAAACAATAACTTTGCACTATAAGGGGGAGGGTTGAGCTCCTTCCCCAGAGCGTGCACAGCACTTGTGCTGGCACGTTCCCTAGTGCTCGCCAAGCACCATAGGGCATCCAAAGGGCAAAGCTCGGCCTACTACATGATGGGAAGCTTCTAATATGTCGGAATACGAAGAGATTTCGTGCGACCCGAAGCTCGGCTCGGGCGTCCCGGCCTGTGCCGAGCTGTGCCGAGCGCGTCCCAGGCCGTCCCGAGCCAAGTCTCGGGCGTCCCAGGCCGTCCCGAGCCAAGTCTCGGGCGTCCCAGGCCGGCCCGAGCAAAGTCTCGGACGTCCCAGGCCGTCCCGAGCTGTGTCGAGGCCGTCCCAGGGCGTCCCGAGCTGGAGCGAGGGCGTCCCAGGCCGTCCCGAGCCAAGTCTCGGGCGTCCCAGGCCGTCCCGAGCAAAGTCTCGGACGTCCCAGGCCGTCCCGAGCAAAGTCTCGGGCGTCCCAGGCCGTCCCGAGCTGTGCCGAGGCCGTCCCAGGCCGTCCCGAGCTGTGGCAAGGGCGTCCCAGGCCGTCCCGAGCAAAGTCTCGGGCGTCCCATGCCGTCCCGAGCTGTGGCAAGGGCGTCCCAGGCCGTCCCGAGCTGTGCCGAGGCCGTCCCGAGCCTAGTCTCGGGCGTCCCAGGCCGTCCCGAGCTATGGCGAGGGCGTCCCAGGCCGTCCCGAGCCAAGTCTCGGGCGTACCTGGCCGTCCCGAGCTGTAGCGAGGGCGTCCCATGCCGTCCCGGGATGTCCCATGCGCGTCCCGTGCCGGCCCGAGCAACAGCTCGGGCGTCCCGTGCCTCGGCCCTTC
>NW_028238466.1:97500-100000 GCF_041429995.1 Eschscholzia californica | reverse complement strand
TCGAGATGTCCGACGAAGCACCACTTGGAAGGGCCGAGGCACGGGACGCCCGAGCTGTTGCTCGGGCCGGCACGGGACGCGCATGGGACATCCCGGGACGGCATGGGACGCCCTCGCTACAGCTCGAGACGGCCAGGTACGCCCGAGACTTGGCTCGGGACGGCCTGGGACGCCCTCGCCATAGCTCGGGACGGCCTGGGACGCCCGAGACTAGGCTCGGGACGGCCTCGGCACAGCACGGGACGGCCTGGGACGCCCTTGCCACAGCTCGGGACGGCATGGGACGCCCGAGACTTTGCTCGGGACGGCCTGGGACGCCCTTGCCACAGCTCGGGACGGCCTGGGACGGCCTCGGCACAGCTCGGGACGGCCTGGGACGCCCGAGACTTTGCTCGGGACGGCCTGGGACGTCCGAGACTTTGCTCGGGACGGCCTGGGACGCCCGAGACTTGGCTCGGGACGGCCTGGGACGCCCTCGCTCCAGCTCGGGACGCCCTGGGACGGCCTCGACACAGCTCGGGACGGCCTGGGACGTCCGAGACTTTGCTCGGGCCGGCCTGGGACGCCCGAGACTTGGCTCGGGACGGCCTGGGACGCGCTCGGCACAGCTCGGCACAGGCCGGGACGCCCGAGCCGAGCTTCGGGTCGCACGAAATCTCTTCGTATTCCGACATATTAGAAGCTTCCCATCATGTAGTAGGCCGAGCTTTGCCCTTTGGATGCCCTATGGTGCTTGGCGAGCACTAGGGAACGTGCCAGCACAAGTGCTGTGCACGCTCTGGGGAAGGAGCTCAACCCTCCCCCTTATAGTGCAAAGTTATTGTTTTTCCTATTTTCACAAGGAAACATCAATTTTTTAACCAAGCATACTGGGCCTTTACTCCTTCGTTACTCGTCGGAATCCAGCAAACTTATACTCGTTGGAAAGGTCTTTTCGCAAGGATTTTTTTGATATATTATAATAGCGATTCCGATAAATATTTATTTTTCTATGAATTTTTAAGTGAATAAACACCGGAAAATTCATAAAAAATAGAAAAAAAAATATTTTCTTCCGTTTCTTTTCTCCAATAATTCATAAATAATACCTCAATAGTATTAATGAAGAGAGAGTCGAAATGGCCCGGGTGGATTTCGAAATGTCCCACGACCCCATAGAATGCACGGGCCAGCCGAGCCAAAAGAATGGGACGCGCACGGGACAGCATTGGTCAGGCTCGGGACGGCACGGGACAGCACGGGACGCGCATGGGACGGCACGGGACGCGAATGGGACGGCCTTGCTAAGGCTCGGGACGGCATGGGACAGCACGGGACGCGAATGGGACGGCCTTGCTAAGGCTCGGGACGGCATGGGACAGCTCGGGACGCGCATGGGACGGCCTTGGTGAGGCTCGGGACGGCCTTGGTCAGGCTCGGGACGGCATGTCACGGCCCTGGTGAGGCTCGGACGGCACGGGACGCGCATGGGACGGCACGGGACGGCCTGGGACGGCCTTTGTGAGGCTCGGACGGCACGGGACGCGCATGGGACGGCCTTGGCGAGGCTCGGGACGGCATGGGACAGCACGGGACGGCCTCGGCACAGCTCGGACGGCACGGGACGCGCATGGGACGGCCTTGGCGAGGCTCGGGACGGCATGGGACAGCACGGGACGGCACGGGACGGCCTCGGCACAGCTCGGACGGCACGGGACGGCCTTGGCGAGGCTCGGGACGGCATGGGACAGCACGGGACGGCACGGGACGGCCTCGGCACAGCTCGGACGGCACGGGACGGCCTTGGCGAGGCTCGGGACGGCATGGGACAGCACGGGACGGCACGGGACGGCCTCGGCACAGCTCGGACGGCACGGGACGGCCTTGGCGAGGCTCGGGACGGCATGGGACAGCACGGGACGGCCTCGGCACAGCTCGGGACGGCACGAGACGCGCATGGGACGGCCTTGGTGAGGCTCGGACGGCACGGGACGCGCATGGGACGGCCTTGGTGAGGCTCGGACGGCACGGGACGCGCATGGGACATCATGGGACGCACATGGGACACCTTATGGGGATCATCAAGGGACGTTGCACGGGACATTCTTTCCCACGAAGGGCATTTACATGGGACATCTTAGGAGTCGAGAGCCGGCACATGGGACAACGTAGTTCACACGCACGGAACACTTTACTTTCGTTTGGAACGTCGTGGGATCTTTATGTCCCCATTAGCACCGAACCTTTAACATGCTAGGAAGCTATGTTCGATCTTCTCGAAGTGTCGATGGAACTTCGATGGATACACATCCGATCCGATGTTATGATGATGTACTTTCTCCGAGATCGATGTTGGGGCCGTATTCCGATGTCATGATGATGTACTTTCTCCGAGATCGATGGGACGGCCTTGGTAAGGCATGGTTCGGCCTTGGTAAGGCATGGGTCGGCCTTGCTAAGGCATGGGACGCGCATGGGATGGCCTTCGTAAGGCATGGGACGGTCTTGTAAGGCACGGGAC
>NW_028238466.1:65000-67500 GCF_041429995.1 Eschscholzia californica | reverse complement strand
CGGCCAGGTACGCCCGAGACTTGGCTCGGGACGGCCTGGGACGCCCTCGCCATAGCTCGGGACGGCCTGGGACGCCCGAGACTAGGCTCGGGACGGCCTCGGCACAGCACGGGACGGCCTGGGACGCCCTTGCCACAGCTCGGGACGGCATGGGACGCCCGAGACTTTGCTCGGGACGGCCTGGGACGCCCTTGCCACAGCTCGGGACGGCCTGGGACGGCCTCGGCACAGCTCGGGACGGCCTGGGACGCCCGAGACTTTGCTCGGGACGGCCTGGGACGTCCGAGACTTTGCTCGGGACGGCCTGGGACGCCCGAGACTTGGCTCGGGACGGCCTGGGACGCCCTCGCTCCAGCTCGGGACGCCCTGGGACGGCCTCGACACAGCTCGGGACGGCCTGGGACGTCCGAGACTTTGCTCGGGCCGGCCTGGGACGCCCGAGACTTGGCTCGGGACGGCCTGGGACGCGCTCGGCACAGCTCGGCACAGGCCGGGACGCCCGAGCCGAGCTTCGGGTCGCACGAAATCTCTTCGTATTCCGACATATTAGAAGCTTCCCATCATGTAGTAGGCCGAGCTTTGCCCTTTGGATGCCCTATGGTGCTTGGCGAGCACTAGGGAACGTGCCAGCACAAGTGCTGTGCACGCTCTGGGGAAGGAGCTCAACCCTCCCCCTTATAGTGCAAAGTTATTGTTTTTCCTATTTTCACAAGGAAACATCAATTTTTTAACCAAGCATACTGGGCCTTTACTCCTTCGTTACTCGTCGGAATCCAGCAAACTTATACTCGTTGGAAAGGTCTTTTCGCAAGGATTTTTTTGATATATTATAATAGCGATTCCGATAAATATTTATTTTTCTATGAATTTTTAAGTGAATAAACACCGGAAAATTCATAAAAAATAGAAAAAAAAATATTTTCTTCCGTTTCTTTTCTCCAATAATTCATAAATAATACCTCAATAGTATTAATGAAGAGAGAGTCGAAATGGCCCGGGTGGATTTCGAAATGTCCCACGACCCCATAGAATGCACGGGCCAGCCGAGCCAAAAGAATGGGACGCGCACGGGACAGCATTGGTCAGGCTCGGGACGGCACGGGACAGCACGGGACGCGCATGGGACGGCACGGGACGCGAATGGGACGGCCTTGCTAAGGCTCGGGACGGCATGGGACAGCACGGGACGCGAATGGGACGGCCTTGCTAAGGCTCGGGACGGCATGGGACAGCTCGGGACGCGCATGGGACGGCCTTGGTGAGGCTCGGGACGGCCTTGGTCAGGCTCGGGACGGCATGTCACGGCCCTGGTGAGGCTCGGACGGCACGGGACGCGCATGGGACGGCACGGGACGGCCTGGGACGGCCTTTGTGAGGCTCGGACGGCACGGGACGCGCATGGGACGGCCTTGGCGAGGCTCGGGACGGCATGGGACAGCACGGGACGGCCTCGGCACAGCTCGGACGGCACGGGACGCGCATGGGACGGCCTTGGCGAGGCTCGGGACGGCATGGGACAGCACGGGACGGCACGGGACGGCCTCGGCACAGCTCGGACGGCACGGGACGGCCTTGGCGAGGCTCGGGACGGCATGGGACAGCACGGGACGGCACGGGACGGCCTCGGCACAGCTCGGACGGCACGGGACGGCCTTGGCGAGGCTCGGGACGGCATGGGACAGCACGGGACGGCACGGGACGGCCTCGGCACAGCTCGGACGGCACGGGACGGCCTTGGCGAGGCTCGGGACGGCATGGGACAGCACGGGACGGCCTCGGCACAGCTCGGGACGGCACGAGACGCGCATGGGACGGCCTTGGTGAGGCTCGGACGGCACGGGACGCGCATGGGACGGCCTTGGTGAGGCTCGGACGGCACGGGACGCGCATGGGACATCATGGGACGCACATGGGACACCTTATGGGGATCATCAAGGGACGTTGCACGGGACATTCTTTCCCACGAAGGGCATTTACATGGGACATCTTAGGAGTCGAGAGCCGGCACATGGGACAACGTAGTTCACACGCACGGAACACTTTACTTTCGTTTGGAACGTCGTGGGATCTTTATGTCCCCATTAGCACCGAACCTTTAACATGCTAGGAAGCTATGTTCGATCTTCTCGAAGTGTCGATGGAACTTCGATGGATACACATCCGATCCGATGTTATGATGATGTACTTTCTCCGAGATCGATGTTGGGGCCGTATTCCGATGTCATGATGATGTACTTTCTCCGAGATCGATGGGACGGCCTTGGTAAGGCATGGTTCGGCCTTGGTAAGGCATGGGTCGGCCTTGCTAAGGCATGGGACGCGCATGGGATGGCCTTCGTATGGCATGGGACGGTCTTGTAAGGCACGGGACGCGCATGGGACGGCCTTGTAAGGCATGGGACGACCTTCGTAAGGCGTGGGTCGGCCTTGTAAGGCTCGGGACGCCATGGGACGGCACGGGACAGCACGGGACGCGCAAGGGACGGCCTTGGTATGCCTC
>NW_028238466.1:30000-45000 GCF_041429995.1 Eschscholzia californica | reverse complement strand
GTCGAGGTTTAAAATTATACCTCATGCCTTAGACTGTGTATGAATCTCATACTATGTCTTAGGTGACAGTTCAGTTTGACTACCGTGGTAGTCAGTTTTAAACTTTGCTAATTATCAATTAATTTGAAGACGGTTATCTTCAACCTTGATAATTTCTAGTAACTTTTACTAGAGTTAAGGCTTTTAATTCTTTATGTAGTATTTGCAACAGTTCCCGGCTTAAAACACTTTTAGCCTACTTTCCTTCCATGTCTGGAAGTTTGCTACGATGACATGTTCAACTTTTATACTACTTCATCCTTTAGCCTTCTAGGATGTTTCTAAGTAGTGTTTCGGTTTTCAAATCCGAATTTGGATGTTTAAATGCTAATCATATCCAATATGATTGACTTTATGTATTCGAACATAAATCTCTCTCTCATGCTTGTTTGCTACGTCGGTGTCTTTTAAAACTCCGATTTAGCAACGCTCTTAGTCATGAGTTTTGGGTCGAAATTCTTTTAGACTTTCCGAGTCTTAGATTTTCTGTTTCGGATCTCAAGCATCTCAGCGTACTGAGTCTCTCCAATCCTATCATCCTTTTGATCTATGCTTATAGATCTTCAGATGCCCAAAATGGCATTTCATCCTTTTGTGTGTGGTCCTTTATTGAGTCAGTTTGTTACTGTTATACAACATCTTATGTCGTACTCAATCTTTTGTATGTACTCAGCATACGGACCCGGAAGGTTTGTTTCTCCCACTTACCTTCTTGAAATTTCGTGATTCAAGATTTTCTTCATTCCTCAGGAATCAAACTTCTTTGATTGCCTTTTGAATCGAAGATTCTAACTCTTGCGTGCTTTTAATCCGTCGATAGATTTCTTAAGCATGCTTGTGGACATAACTTGATTGGAAGAATCTTTATTCTTCTTGTCTCGTTTCGGGAAACATGAATGTTTCCATCCTTCTCAGTTTTCTATTTTGGAAAACCAATTTAGGTCTTCTGTTGACTTAAATTATCAAGCTTCATGTCTTGACGAGATATGGATTCCACGATGATTTTGGCTTCTAGCCAAAATCTAGAGTCAGTTTCCGTTTCTGCGCAGGTCTTTTATCTCTTCAGAAATAACCTTTATTTTCTGAGTCTTTAAGATTTTATTTTGACCTTTCAGGGCTTTTGAACAACAATTTGGAGTTATCTCAACTACTTTGAGATATTCCTTTAGAGACACTTTCACTCGCTTTGAGAGTTCTCCTGCGAATGACATTCGCTTTTGTGCGGTGGGTTTACAAGATCATATCTTTAACCTTTCCTTTTCCAAGGAGTCGCAGTTTGTTGCTCTTGGTCGAATTTAATCGTCTTGTACAAGTTTCATGATTGTTCTTCATGAAACTCCATGATTTTTCTCATGATCGAATTAAATCGACTTGTACTTTTCTCCCACTTATTCTTGTAATAATTAGTGTTTTTCTCCCAGATTACTAGGTGCGCTAATTATTAGAAGAATACTATCATGAGCAACAAACACTTTGTTCTCTTGATTGGTTATGGAAGAAGCCCAAATTTCTTTTAAAAAAGAAATTGCGTCAGATATTAGCTAGTTTTGTAATGCTTTTACAAATTTAGCTTTAGACGGAATTTTGGTAAGTGTGAAAACAATCGTTTATAGAATATGTCCCAAAATATTCGGAAGACTGGCTTAAACCCATCTTTGATCGAATTATGCATAGCAATGTTCGATTGCTCCCACTGAATCCACCATCCGTCGGATGTGTTCCATGGAGCAGAGTTGGGAAACTGTTTCTCAACTCCTTTGATGGTTATCAAGTGTTTGACTCAAGTTTTCACTATCTTGTCAAAGTGATTCTTTACTTCGGTTTGTACTTTGTTTGAACCTTTCAAACATTCTGACTTATACTTTATGATTTGTACGTTTCCATACTTCATGAAGTTGTCAGAGTACGTATTTGAAGTTTCTCTCGTTAGCTTCTGCAAGTAAACTTATAGGTCTGCATAACACCGTATGAGTCCTAATAGATTACTAGTCTTTATGCCTTTTGAAAAGGGTGACTTTGTCAATTAGTCCTTAAGACCCAATTTACAATGCTGAAGTTTAATGAGTTTGAATCTCTTGATTTTAGCCATTATCAATGTTAACCTTCAGTTAATTTTATCACTGGTTTAAAACATCAGACGTTTCTAGAAGAACAAAATAATCACTATTAAGTTCTAAGCTAGATCAGTGTCTAAAAGAAGACTTCGATCCCTTTCAGCATCCCTAGCATCACTGCTTCTGCTCCCTCTTGGATCTTTACTTCTTTTAGTCAAGTATGTAATTCCCTTAAGCTCCACGGAGCCGCACATCCGGTTTAAAATACCTGATGAAGGAATTTTACGATACTTGTTTTTAACTTTGTTAACAAGGATACGGAACCGGAATTCATAATTCCATTCCATTTGTCCTCCAGGTGCTAAAGGTAGTTTCCTTTTAAATGGTCTAGCCATTGTTTGGAAACATTCACAGTAATGAGGAATACTCTTGATCATGTACTCGGCAACTGCTTTTCTTTGATCAAATGTTTGCCTCACTTGACTGACCCTTTGCCCTTTTGAATCCCAAGAGCTCTTTCTTAGATTCTTTGTACCAAATCTCAAGAACCTTTCTTAGATTGGATATTCCCGTATGTTCTGCTCAGTTTGACCGTAACAACCTGAGTGACTCATCTAAGGTCTTATCTATCTTTGTTCAATCGATATTGAATTGGGTGATAGATGTATTCTGTTGTCTTCCCTTAGGATGACTTTCAGATTGCCTTGGAGGTCTCGTACCTCCCCATTTATGACTTCTGTAGGAATTTCTTCCTTAGTTTGTCTTAATGGTTATGCTAGCATCCATTACTCTTCCAAAGAGAATGTTATACGATTGCTTGCAAAAGGCTTTTGACCTTCTCTTGTATGAGTCAACATTAGGATTGGGTATTCTAGTGACCTTCCTTTTGAATCTGAGAACTATTCTCGGATTCATTCTTCCATTCTAGGAAGTGGATCAACACCTCCCATAGGTGTGATTCAATTGTTGAAACCGTTTCTATGTGTCATCTTAAAAACTACATAAAGAAATGACAAAGTTTTAAAACTCGTTATCGTTTTTGAAAAACTTAGTTTTCCCACATTATTCAATAAAAATCGTCCCCGATTGAATAAGTGATTCCAAGACCCCAGTTCTTCGGAGTAAAGCGGACGAAGGCCCTACCCTTTGACTCCGTCGTTCCGGGTGAGTGAACTACTTCACTGATCATACCTTATGACTCTTGGTTGATAGATTTCATTAATGAATGACTAATCTATCCTTTTGCCTCGAGTATCCAAGACTCTCTTGCTGATCTCGTTGAGTAGAACCATTTAGACGTGTAGGCCTCTTCTATAGACCTACCCGCATTGTCCCAAGGTAGAGGAGGTACTCTGCGAAGGCCGACCCACCTTCCTCGAACAAGGGCGCAACGAGTGTCTTAATCTGGATAGGCGATTACTCAAGATTACTTTTGGGGACTTTTACGCTAGTCTGGCGTTTGTTATAGTGAACTATTTAGCCTAACTAACATCCACGACATAAAGCGTAAATAAGTAAGTAAATGCGCGCGAGAAAGTAAATCAAGCAGACATGGATCCTAGTATGGCCCCTAACCTAGAAGATCTAATCTCCTTTGGTTTTCTTCTTGTTTCGCCTTTTGGTTCGTCTAGATCTCCATCCTTGAACCTCCATTGATTTCTCCCACTCGCCTTTGGATTCCATCCTTGAGTTTTCTTCAATGGACTCATTGACCCTAAACTCTAATTACAAGACTCTAACGATTCGCAGATCGTATAAACTTGAAATTAAAATTAATTACAAAGCATGCACCCATCCGTGCTTAAAACAAGAATAAAGATATAAATCTATGGCCATACTAGTTTCCCGCATTCACATCACATGCAATCATATAATATATCAAGGCTAAGAATTATATATGCATGATTATCTTGGGAGATACTTTTGTTGACATCACATGTCACATTACGGACCTTAAGTCTAAATTCGAAGAATTCAACTAGTGGTGCGTTCCGGTTTTATCTTTTATGATTTCTAAAATCATCTTTAAGAAAAACTCCGTTTCGGGTTTTGAAAGCCCGGGTCAATTTCGGAAAAACATTGGTTCGATTCTTAATGATTTCATAAATCAATTTAAAGAGAAATCCGTTTTGGCCTTCTGGATGGCCCGGATTGATTTTGGAATTATTTGGTTGGAATCGGAAGAAATTTTGGCAAAAACTCCCACTCGAATGATGGTTCCTTTTTGTGGTCCGAAAAGCCTCGAAAAAGCCCGGGACAAGTCCTAGACAAGTCCCGGCCCAAGCCCAGAAAAGGGCTCGGACAAGGTCCGGACATAGCACGGCCCATAGGCCGGCATGTCCTGGCCGAAGCCTATCAAGGCCTGGTCTCGTCCTGGCCGGAGCCAGGACGCTAGTCCATGTACCAGACGCGTCCTAGACGTGTCTGGTGCTGGACCGGACCAGCACTAGGTGTCTCGGACTAGTCCGAGACACCCAGAACCTCCCAGACGCGTCTCCAAGACGCGTCTGGTCGAGTGCTCTGGACGCGTCCTAGACGCGTCCAGGAAGCTCCCTCCGCAGCTGCTGGTCGCGTCTCCAAGACGCGTCCCAACAGCTGCTCTGGACGCGTCTTCAAGACGCGTCCAGAAGCTTCTGTCGCAGCTGCTGGTCGCGTCCTAGACGCGTCTCAGCAGCTGCTCTGGATGCGTCCAGAGGACGCATCCAGGAGCTCCCGGTCCGGCCAGGAAGCTTCCTGGCCGGACACTAGGGTTTTTCAAAACCCTAGTTTCCAAAAAATTTTTTTTTTTCTTTTGCAACTCTAAGTTGCTATTTTCCAAATTTAAAACTTTTCTTAAAATTTTGAAATCTTTTAGAACACTTCTAAAATTTTTACAAAACTTGTAGAAACTTTTAAAATTTCCAAATTTTGTTTTGAGAGTTTCCCAAAACTCAAAACACTTCTTTTTAGAACACTTCTAAAATTCCAAAAATCTTTGTTTTTCAAAAGTTTCCAAAACTTGAAAACAACTCTTAATCAAACCAATTTTGGATCAAAGTCTAGGTTTTTGAAAACTTTTTCAAAGAACAATTTTGAAATCTATTTGAAAAATTCTTGAATCCCATTCAAAATCAATCAATTTCTTATGTTTAAAACTCTTTTAAACATAACTATCAACTTAATCAAGCATGGATTAGTCCGAAATTCAATCTAATTGAGTTTTAAAACACTTTTAATCATCAATTTGATTCTTAATTTGAAATTCATTGAATCCCATTCAATATTATCAAATTGTGAGTTTAAATAGTTTTAAAACACTTTTAAAATATTTTTATAAACTCAATTTATCAAACTATCAATTATATCTAATATGAACTAGTTCGATTCTTAGCAAAAACTAGTTAATAGCAAGAGGCTCTGACGCCACTGTAGGGTTTTATACCCTTCTACTAGTGTTTATAGCGGAAATATGACATCTAATGTCTACACTAGTATTCCCAGGATCACATGCAAAACTAGTAATTAATCTAATGGAGATAGTGGATTACCTTAATCGCTTTTCCCTCAAACTAGTTGAATTGATTGAAGAAGACCAAGAGCTTCAAGTGTAGCTCCTCTACTTGGGACACGAGCAATCAATTTGATCTCCCACCTTGTTGTATAGCTAGCACACCAATGGTGGTTGGATAATAAGAAGACCTTCTTCTTGCTTGACTAGATAGATAGTTAATGGGAATTAGCTCACTTTCTCCTCTCTACTTGATGTGGTAGAGTAAGAAAGCTTAGAGAGAAATTCCACACCTTATTCTCTGCCCTAAGAGTGTTTATATAGAACCCTAATAAGAATCCACCTCCTTTTAGGTTTCCCAAAACACCCTTTAGAATAAGATTTAGGGAAATAGTCGAAAATAGCAACTATTGGTATTTTCTCAATTCCCTAAGGAGATGACGTCCAAACCCAGCCAAAATTTGCAGATTTAATGTTCATAACATAAGGAAACGTCCCTCCAAAAATCAGCCCAATCCGAGCCCTAAAAGTGCCCGAATCGGCCTAGGCCCAAAAACCCTGCTTTTGGCCTTTTTGTACTATCTTTGCCTAATTCCTTTTTAGGCCTATGAGATATGTTTATGGGACACTCCCATGATTATATCTCACTCCCACTAGTCATATCCTAGATCAATTTGTCACTCTTATGTGTAACCCGTTGTAGGATCCGATCGAAGTTAGCCGCGAATTACTTCGTAATTCGACGATCGTAGTTGGTCTCTAGCTACAACTCTACGATCCCTAAATCAATCGGACTTGATGATCTTCCACATCAATTGTCCTATCCGACAAATTGTTCGCATTGTCACCTTGGTCGAAGGACATCTCCTTCAACTCCTTCACTCTTGTGCCTAATGAGCTTCCCCAGCAGCTCGGACACCTTCGGGGATGCTTCCCAAGTGTCCGGCATAGGATGGGGACTTTTCGATTTTTGGCCCGTGGTGCCCCCCGGGCCCCCCCAGCAGCTCGGACACCTTCGGGGATGCTTCCCCAAGTGTCCGGCATAGGCTGGGGAGTTTTTGATTTTTTGCCCGTGGTGCCCCCCCGGGCCCCCCCAGCCGCCTCTTCGATTTTCCACGTCGGGGATGAGTTGGGCAACTCTTGGAAGCTTCCCATCCACCCCCGTGCCGAGCTTTGCCCTTGGGATGCCTTATGTTGCATCCCAAGGGCCAAGGCACCTGCCAGCCCAAGGGCTGTGCACGGCCTGGGGAGGGAGCTCACCCCTCCCCTATATAGTGCAAAGTTATTGTTTTCCCTATTTTCACAAGGAAACATCAAATTTTTAACCAAGCATACTCGGCCTTTGCTCCTTCGTTACTCGTCCAAATCCAACAAACTTGCATTCGTTGGAAAGGTCTTTTCACAAGGATTCTTTTGATATATAATAATAGCGATTCCGATAAATATTTATTTTTTTATGAATTTTTAAGTGAATAAACAATTAAAAATTCAAAAAAAATAGAAAAAAAATATTTTTTTCCCGATTCTTTCTCCAATATTCCTGATAAATACCCACACACCCACATATGGAGAATGGTCGAAAATGCTCGAGTGGATATCGAGATGTCCGACGAAGCACCACTTGGAAGGGCCGAGGCACGGGACGCCCGAGCTGTTGCTCGGGCCGGCACGGGACGCGCATGGGACATCCCGGGACGGCATGGGACGCCCTCGCTACAGCTCGAGACGGCCAGGTACGCCCGAGACTTGGCTCGGGACGGCCTGGGACGCCCTCGCCATAGCTCGGGACGGCCTGGGACGCCCGAGACTAGTGTCACAACCCACTCATTTTGACCCATTTTGAGCACCCAAACAGCAGCTAAAGAAGGCCCGGACAGCAGCTAAGAGGGCCGGACAGGGAGCTCAACAGCAGCCCAAACAGCACCTATACAGCAGCCCAAACAGCACCTATACACTAGGCTGCTTTGTGCATAGTTGGATAACTCATTTTGTGCACTCTTTGGCCCAGCCCAAGGAGTTTTCTAGAGATTGGCAAGGAGATATTTCCTAGAGATACTTGGAGCCCAAGTAATCTAGAGATTTCCATCACCCTTAGATGTGTTACATGTGGGTAAATCCTAGCCATCCATTGTATCTAGGAACTAGTATAAATAGGGGATCACCCCTCATTTGTAAGACATCCAAGCAAGGATTCAAGAAGTGTTAGAGAGAGATTGAGTGACTTGGGAGTTGTGCCCAAAAGCTTCCTTGTAATCTTTAAGTTTCATCAACAAAGATCATCTTCACTCAAGTTTGTGCTTACTTTGATAGCTTCCTTTTCTTGGAGTCATAGTGTTGGAACTTGCCTAATAAGTCAAGGTTACTTAGGCATTTTAGTGGAGAAGGCTTAGACTTGTGCTAAGACAAGTGCCGCGCGGTGATAAAGTATAGGCCGAAACTTTACTCCGTGACAGTTGGTATCAGAGCCACGTCGAAACTATGTCGAGTGAAATTGAGAATGTTCCACAGGAGGGACGTCCAAAAGCCAAGAGGGCTGCCCGAGAGAAGTCAAGGGACCGGGAAGCTTCCTTGGAGGCAAGGTTGGTTGCAGCTGAAGAGAAGCTAGACATGCTGCTGGAACGTATAGAGAAGCAAGAGGAGTTTGCTAATGATGTTACCGGCATCTTATCACGCCAGCAAGATGCTTTCGATGGAATGGAGAAGTCGGTAGAGGCGACATTAGATGTGATGAAAAGGGAGATGGCCAGCAAGCTTAGAGCGTCGGAGAAGATGCTTGCCGAGTTCGAGGACTTCAAGACTCGATACTTATTGATGGAAAAAGCAGTGGCCAATAGTGGGGGTAGCTCAGCTCAAGGAGGAGCTAGGGTCAAGGTGCCAGACCCTATGAGCTTTAGTGGAGCCAGGAGTGCCAAGGAAGTTGACAACTTCCTATGGAACATGGAGAGGTACTTCAAGGCCCTCCATCTTGAAGACGAGGATGCTATGGTGGATGCAGCGGCCATGTACCTCGTGGAAGATGCAATGTTGTGGTGGCGACGCAAAACCGTGGAAGTTGAGAGAGGGCTATGTCGGATCGATACATGGGAGGACTTCAAGAAGGAGTTCAAGGCGCAGTTCTTCCCGGAGAACGTGGAGTTCCGAGCGAGGGATAAGCTCATGACCCTCAAGCATACAGGTACCATCACAGATTATGTAAAACAATTTAACACCCTTATGCTTGATATTCCAGATATGCACGAGAAGGATAGGCTGTACCACTTCCTTCATGGCCTCAAGCCATGGGCAGCAACCGAGCTACGAAGAAGAGGTGTCGAAGATCTGCCCACAGCCTTGTGCACGGTAGAGAAGCTAGAAGACTACTCGTACAGTAGGACGGAACAGTTCAAACCAAAGAGTAGCCTGAGCAAAAGTGGGGGAGAGAGGCCACCAATAAAGGAGTCAAGGAAGGATGCACCCAAGGAAACCCAGAGAGGTCCCAAAGAATGGAAGGCACGGTGGAAGAGCGGAGGAGATCGCCCCAGAAAATGCTTCATCTGCACGGGAGATCACTATGCATACGAATGTCCGAACCGGACCAAAGTCAATGCCATGTTCACAAAGGAGGCGGAGCCGCATCTCGAAGAGGAAGAAGAGGATGAGCCACAGATGGGAGCACTCAGCTTGAATGCTCTAAAGGGGACAAAAGCTGCCAAGCCAAAGAAGAGAAGGTCCCTCATGTACGTGAGCATAGCATTGAACGGGAAGGAGGCTAAAGCCATGGTTGATTGCGGAGCCACAGACAATTTCATCAGGCCAGAGGAAGCCAAGAGGCTCGGACTTAAGTTTGAAGAAGACCGGAGTAAGATGAAGTCAGTGAATGCCCCACCTAAGACCGTACACGGCATAGCACGGAGCGTACCCCTGAAGATTGGCACATGGGGTGGTGTAGTGGACTTCATGGTAGCTGAGATGGACGACTTTAAAATCGTGTTGGGACTAGAGTTCATGGAAGCCGCCAGAGCTGCAGTCATTCCATATCTCAATGTGGTGAGCATCAACGATGAAAAGAGTCCGTGCATGGTCCAAGCTACTAGAAGTACCTCAAAGCAAGGTACTCTTTCTGCTATTCAACTTAGTAGGGGGCTTGCCAAAAGAGAAGAGACCTTCCTGGCTACCTTGAAGGAGGAAGATGAAGGGACTGATGCCTTAGTCCCACTCGAGGTTGATGTTGTCCTTGCAGAGTACAAGGACGTCATGCCCGCTGAGTTACCAAAGCAATTACCACCTAGGAGGGAGGTGGATCATGAGATTGAGCTGGAACCCGGGGCCAAACCACCTGCATTGGCACCATACAGAATGGCCCCACCTGAGTTGGCAGAGTTAAGGAAGCAACTCAAGGAGCTCTTAGATGCAGGGTTCATTCAGCCGTCAAAGTCACCTTATGGAGCACCGGTCCTGTTCCAGAAGAAGCATGATGGAAGCCTTCGTCTCTGCATAGACTATAGGGCTTTAAACAAGGTGACAGTAAAGAATAAATATCCCATCCCACGAGTGGAAGACCTGTTCGATCAACTGGGAAGCGCCAAGATCTTTTCCAAACTTGACTTGAGATCGGGATACTATCAAGTCAGGATAGCCGAAGGAGATGAACCAAAGACTACGTGCGTCACCAGGTACGGAGCCTATGAATTTCTTGTGATGCCTTTTGGACTAACAAATGCTCCAGCTACATTTTGTACTTTGATGAACAAGGTATTCCACCCATATTTAGACAAGTTCGTAGTAGTATATCTCGATGACATTGTTATATATAGCCGGACTATGGAGGAGCACATCGACCACCTACGAACTGTCTTCCAAGCCTTAAGGGAAAACTCTCTCTTTGTCAAAAGGGAGAAGTGCTCATTTGCTTCTAGCAAGGTGTCCTTTCTTGGACATTGGATTGGGGATGGGCAGATTTGGATGGATGGCAAGAAGGTGCAGGCCATCAAAGACTGGGAGGAGCCAACTAAGGTAACTCAGCTTAGGTCCTTCTTGGGCCTTGTGAATTACTACAGGAGATTCATTGAAGGGTATTCAAAAAGGGCCGCCCCTTTGACGGATCTTCTAAAGAAGAACCATGCTTGGTTGTGGACAGACGAGTGCCAAGCCGCTTTTGATGATCTTAAGCATGCAATCATAAAGGAGCCTGTTCTTAAGTTGCCAAACCATTTGCTGCCATACGAGTTATATACTGATGCTTCTGACTTTGCCATAGGAGGTGTTCTTATGCAGGAAGGTCATCCCATTGCCTATGAAAGCCGGAAGCTCAATGACACGGAGAGGCGGTACACGGTGCAAGAGAAGGAAATGACAGCCGTAGTGCATTGTCTAAGGACTTGGAGGCACTATCTATTAGGGACTTCCTTCACCGTCTATACTGATAATGTGGCAACAAGCTACTTCCAAACTCAGAAGAAGCTAAGTCCCAAGCAAGCAAGGTGGCAGGATTTCTTGGCCGAATTCGACATGAAGATGGAGTACAAGCCCGGACGCACCAACAATGTAGCTGATGCACTAAGCCGGAAAGCCGAACTTGCATCCATGGAGTTCCATGCCACAGTTAGTAAGCCGGACTCTACCATCTTGGAGCAGATTAGAGAGGGTCTTCAACAAGATCCCCATGCTAAGGGACTTATCCAGGCATCCTTAGAGAGAAAGACCAAGAAATTCATGATGTATAATGGTCTTCTCTTCACCAGAAGGAACCAACTTTATGTGCCAAAGGTTGGTGATCTTAGGAGAACTCTCATGAGAGAGTGCCACGATAGCAAGTGGGCTGGACACCCTGGCCAAAGGAGAACCATGGCCTTGCTCGAGCTTAAATATTATTGGCCCAGAATGAAGGATGACATAGATGCATATGTGAGAACCTGCCTTATATGTCAACAAGATAAGGTGGAACAGAAGAAGGCGGCGGGACTGTTAGAACCACTTCCCATCGCTGAAAAACCATGGACAAGTGTTTCTTTGGATTTCATATCTGCCTTACCAAAAGTTGATGGTTTGGGTTCCATTCTAGTGGTAGTGGACAGATTCACAAAATATGCAACTTTCATAGCTGCCCCCGTTGATTGCACAGCAGAGCAAGCAGCACGGTTGTTTGTCAAGCATGTCGTGAAGTATTGGGGTGTCCCGGCCAACATAGTAAGCGACCGAGACCCAAGGTTCACCGGAAAGTTTTGGACCGAGATCTTCAGGCTACTTGGGTCGGAGTTGAGCTTTTCTACGAGCTTCCATCCTCAAACCGATGGCCAGACAGAACGGGTCAATGCATTGTTGGAATTATACTTGAGGCATTTTGTGACCGCTAACCAAAGGAATTGGGTGGAGCTCTTGGACATCGCCCAGTTTAGCTATAACTTGCAGAGGAGTGAATCTACTGGGCATAGTCCTTTCGAGTTGGCTATAGGCCAACAGCCACTTACTCCCCATACTGTTGCAGGTGGGTATAGAGGAGTTAGCCCGGCAGCTTATCAAGTTGCCAAAGGATGGCAAAAGGAACTCGACGTTGCCAGGTCATACTTAGAGAAGGCAGCCAAGAAGATGAAGAAATGGGCCGATCAAAAGAGGCGTCCTTTGGAGTTCCAGAATGGAGACTTGGTAATGCTCAAGTTCAATCAAAATCAGTTCAAGTCCCTTAGGAAGGTACACAAGGGGCTGATCAGGAGGTATGAGGGACCATTCCCTATACTTAAGAAAGTCGGGAAAGCATCTTATAGGTTGGAGCTTCCAGCACATCTCAAAATCCATCCCGTCTTTCATGTGAGCTGCCTAAAGCCGTATCATGCAGATCCAGAAGATGCAACCAGAGGCCAAAGCAGTAGAGCACCTGTCACTATGACTACCTCATTTGACAAAGAGGTAGAAAGCATTGAGTCACATAGGCGGATTTCCAGAGCCGGGCGCATCTACAAGGAGTACTTGGTACGATGGAAGGGGCTACCAGATAGTGAAGCAAGCTGGGAGCATGAAGACACTCTGTGGCAGCACAAGGATCTTATCAGTAAGTACCACGAGGATATCGCGACGAGGACGTCCGCGGCTTAAGTGGGGGAGAATGTCACAACCCACTCATTTTGACCCATTTTGAGCACCCAAACAGCAGCTAAAGAAGGCCCGGACAGCAGCTAAGAGGGCCGGACAGGGAGCTCAACAGCAGCCCAAACAGCACCTATACAGCAGCCCAAACAGCACCTATACACTAGGCTGCTTTGTGCATAGTTGGATAACTCATTTTGTGCACTCTTTGGCCCAGCCCAAGGAGTTTTCTAGAGATTGGCAAGGAGATATTTCCTAGAGATACTTGGAGCCCAAGTAATCTAGAGATTTCCATCACCCTTAGATGTGTTACATGTGGGTAAATCCTAGCCATCCATTGTATCTAGGAACTAGTATAAATAGGGGATCACCCCTCATTTGTAAGACATCCAAGCAAGGATTCAAGAAGTGTTAGAGAGAGATTGAGTGACTTGGGAGTTGTGCCCAAAAGCTTCCTTGTAATCTTTAAGTTTCATCAACAAAGATCATCTTCACTCAAGTTTGTGCTTACTTTGATAGCTTCCTTTTCTTGGAGTCATAGTGTTGGAACTTGCCTAATAAGTCAAGGTTACTTAGGCATTTTAGTGGAGAAGGCTTAGACTTGTGCTAAGACAAGTGCCGCGCGGTGATAAAGTATAGGCCGAAACTTTACTCCGTGACACTAGGCTCGGGACGGCCTCGGCACAGCACGGGACGGCCTGGGACGCCCTTGCCACAGCTCGGGACGGCATGGGACGCCCGAGACTTTGCTCGGGACGGCCTGGGACGCCCTTGCCACAGCTCGGGACGGCCTGGGACGGCCTCGGCACAGCTCGGGACGGCCTGGGACGCCCGAGACTTTGCTCGGGACGGCCTGGGACGTCCGAGACTTTGCTCGGGACGGCCTGGGACGCCCGAGACTTGGCTCGGGACGGCCTGGGACGCCCTCGCTCCAGCTCGGGACGCCCTGGGACGGCCTCGACACAGCTCGGGACGGCCTGGGACGTCCGAGACTTTGCTCGGGCCGGCCTGGGACGCCCGAGACTTGGCTCGGGACGGCCTGGGACGCGCTCGGCACAGCTCGGCACAGGCCGGGACGCCCGAGCCGAGCTTCGGGTCGCACGAAATCTCTTCGTATTCCGACATATTAGAAGCTTCCCATCATGTAGTAGGCCGAGCTTTGCCCTTTGGATGCCCTATGGTGCTTGGCGAGCACTAGGGAACGTGCCAGCACAAGTGCTGTGCACGCTCTGGGGAAGGAGCTCAACCCTCCCCCTTATAGTGCAAAGTTATTGTTTTTCCTATTTTCACAAGGAAACATCAATTTTTTAACCAAGCATACTGGGCCTTTACTCCTTCGTTACTCGTCGGAATCCAGCAAACTTATACTCGTTGGAAAGGTCTTTTCGCAAGGATTTTTTTGATATATTATAATAGCGATTCCGATAAATATTTATTTTTCTATGAATTTTTAAGTGAATAAACACCGGAAAATTCATAAAAAATAGAAAAAAAAATATTTTCTTCCGTTTCTTTTCTCCAATAATTCATAAATAATACCTCAATAGTATTAATGAAGAGAGAGTCGAAATGGCCCGGGTGGATTTCGAAATGTCCCACGACCCCATAGAATGCACGGGCCAGCCGAGCCAAAAGAATGGGACGCGCACGGGACAGCATTGGTCAGGCTCGGGACGGCACGGGACAGCACGGGACGCGCATGGGACGGCACGGGACGCGAATGGGACGGCCTTGCTAAGGCTCGGGACGGCATGGGACAGCACGGGACGCGAATGGGACGGCCTTGCTAAGGCTCGGGACGGCATGGGACAGCTCGGGACGCGCATGGGACGGCCTTGGTGAGGCTCGGGACGGCCTTGGTCAGGCTCGGGACGGCATGTCACGGCCCTGGTGAGGCTCGGACGGCACGGGACGCGCATGGGACGGCACGGGACGGCCTGGGACGGCCTTTGTGAGGCTCGGACGGCACGGGACGCGCATGGGACGGCCTTGGCGAGGCTCGGGACGGCATGGGACAGCACGGGACGGCCTCGGCACAGCTCGGACGGCACGGGACGCGCATGGGACGGCCTTGGCGAGGCTCGGGACGGCATGGGACAGCACGGGACGGCACGGGACGGCCTCGGCACAGCTCGGACGGCACGGGACGGCCTTGGCGAGGCTCGGGACGGCATGGGACAGCACGGGACGGCACGGGACGGCCTCGGCACAGCTCGGACGGCACGGGACGGCCTTGGCGAGGCTCGGGACGGCATGGGACAGCACGGGACGGCACGGGACGGCCTCGGCACAGCTCGGACGGCACGGGACGGCCTTGGCGAGGCTCGGGACGGCATGGGACAGCACGGGACGGCCTCGGCA
>NW_028238465.1:107500-110000 GCF_041429995.1 Eschscholzia californica | reverse complement strand
GGGAAAGAATGTCCCGTGCAACGTCCCTTGATGATCCCCATAAGGTGTCCCATGTGCGTCCCATGATGTCCCATGCGCGTCCCGTGCCGTCCGAGCCTCACCAAGGCCGTCCCATGCGCGTCCCGTGCCGTCCGAGCCTCACCAAGGCCGTCCCATGCGCGTCTCGTGCCGTCCCGAGCTGTGCCGAGGCCGTCCCGTGCTGTCCCATGCCGTCCCGAGCCTCGCCAAGGCCGTCCCGTGCCGTCCGAGCTGTGCCGAGGCCGTCCCGTGCCGTCCCGTGCTGTCCCATGCCGTCCCGAGCCTCGCCAAGGCCGTCCCGTGCCGTCCGAGCTGTGCCGAGGCCGTCCCGTGCCGTCCCGTGCTGTCCCATGCCGTCCCGAGCCTCGCCAAGGCCGTCCCGTGCCGTCCGAGCTGTGCCGAGGCCGTCCCGTGCCGTCCCGTGCTGTCCCATGCCGTCCCGAGCCTCGCCAAGGCCGTCCCATGCGCGTCCCGTGCCGTCCGAGCTGTGCCGAGGCCGTCCCGTGCTGTCCCATGCCGTCCCGAGCCTCGCCAAGGCCGTCCCATGCGCGTCCCGTGCCGTCCGAGCCTCACAAAGGCCGTCCCAGGCCGTCCCGTGCCGTCCCATGCGCGTCCCGTGCCGTCCGAGCCTCACCAGGGCCGTGACATGCCGTCCCGAGCCTGACCAAGGCCGTCCCGAGCCTCACCAAGGCCGTCCCATGCGCGTCCCGAGCTGTCCCATGCCGTCCCGAGCCTTAGCAAGGCCGTCCCATTCGCGTCCCGTGCTGTCCCATGCCGTCCCGAGCCTTAGCAAGGCCGTCCCATTCGCGTCCCGTGCCGTCCCATGCGCGTCCCGTGCTGTCCCGTGCCGTCCCGAGCCTGACCAATGCTGTCCCGTGCGCGTCCCATTCTTTTGGCTCGGCTGGCCCGTGCATTCTATGGGGTCGTGGGACATTTCGAAATCCACCCGGGCCATTTCGACTCTCTCTTCATTAATACTATTGAGGTATTATTTATGAATTATTGGAGAAAAGAAACGGAAGAAAATATTTTTTTTTCTATTTTTTATGAATTTTCCGGTGTTTATTCACTTAAAAATTCATAGAAAAATAAATATTTATCGGAATCGCTATTATAATATATCAAAAAAATCCTTGCGAAAAGACCTTTCCAACGAGTATAAGTTTGCTGGATTCCGACGAGTAACGAAGGAGTAAAGGCCCAGTATGCTTGGTTAAAAAATTGATGTTTCCTTGTGAAAATAGGAAAAACAATAACTTTGCACTATAAGGGGGAGGGTTGAGCTCCTTCCCCAGAGCGTGCACAGCACTTGTGCTGGCACGTTCCCTAGTGCTCGCCAAGCACCATAGGGCATCCAAAGGGCAAAGCTCGGCCTACTACATGATGGGAAGCTTCTAATATGTCGGAATACGAAGAGATTTCGTGCGACCCGAAGCTCGGCTCGGGCGTCCCGGCCTGTGCCGAGCTGTGCCGAGCGCGTCCCAGGCCGTCCCGAGCCAAGTCTCGGGCGTCCCAGGCCGGCCCGAGCAAAGTCTCGGACGTCCCAGGCCGTCCCGAGCTGTGTCGAGGCCGTCCCAGGGCGTCCCGAGCTGGAGCGAGGGCGTCCCAGGCCGTCCCGAGCCAAGTCTCGGGCGTCCCAGGCCGTCCCGAGCAAAGTCTCGGACGTCCCAGGCCGTCCCGAGCAAAGTCTCGGGCGTCCCAGGCCGTCCCGAGCTGTGCCGAGGCCGTCCCAGGCCGTCCCGAGCTGTGGCAAGGGCGTCCCAGGCCGTCCCGAGCAAAGTCTCGGGCGTCCCATGCCGTCCCGAGCTGTGGCAAGGGCGTCCCAGGCCGTCCCGTGCTGTGCCGAGGCCGTCCCGAGCCTAGTCTCGGGCGTCCCAGGCCGTCCCGAGCTATGGCGAGGGCGTCCCAGGCCGTCCCGAGCCAAGTCTCGGGCGTACCTGGCCGTCTCGAGCTGTAGCGAGGGCGTCCCATGCCGTCCCGGGATGTCCCATGCGCGTCCCGTGCCGGCCCGAGCAACAGCTCGGGCGTCCCGTGCCTCGGCCCTTCCAAGTGGTGCTTCGTCGGACATCTCGATATCCACTCGAGCATTTTCGACCATTCTCCATATGTGGGTGTGTGGGTATTTATCAGGAATATTGGAGAAAGAATCGGGAAAAAAATATTTTTTTTCTATTTTTTTTGAATTTTTAATTGTTTATTCACTTAAAAATTCATAAAAAAATAAATATTTATCGGAATCGCTATTATTATATATCAAAAGAATCCTTGTGAAAAGACCTTTCCAACGAATGCAAGTTTGTTGGATTTGGACGAGTAACGAAGGAGCAAAGGCCGAGTATGCTTGGTTAAAAATTTGATGTTTCCTTGTGAAAATAGGGAAAACAATAACTTTGCACTATATAGGGGAGGGGTGAGCTCCCTCCCCAGGCCGTGCACAGCCCTTGGGCTGGCAGGTGCCTTGGCCCTTGGGATGCAACATAAG
>NW_028238465.1:77500-80000 GCF_041429995.1 Eschscholzia californica | reverse complement strand
CACACATGGGTTCCATTAGTCTCAATGCTCTCAAGGGAACTCAACCCACCAAACTCAGGAAAGGAAGGAGTCTTATGTATGTTGACATCCTACTTGGTGGGAAAGCTACTAGGGCCATGACCGATTGTGGAGCCACAGATAACTTTATAGTCCCAGATGAGGCCAGAAGATTGGGACTTAAGTATGAAGGAGACGCGAGTAAGATGAAGGCAGTGAACTCGCCTCCTAAGACCGTGCATGGAGTAGCACGGAATGTACCACTAAAGATTGGCACCTGGAGTGGTACTGTGGATTTCATGGTAGCAAACATGGATGACTTCAAGGTTGTCCTTGGGTTGGATTTCATGGAGCATGCCAAAGCAACCATTAGCCCTTACTTGAATGTTGTCAGCATCCATGATGAGAAGTCACCATGTATGGTACCTGCCGTTCGAGCAAAGGCAAAGGGAGGATCTCTTTCAGCTATACAGCTTAGCAGGGGACTTGCCAAAGGAGAAGAGACATTCCTTGCCACAGTTAAAGAGGAACCTGATGGGGCAGAAGGACCAGTCCCTACTGAAGTTCAAGCAGTCCTTGAGGAGTACAAGGACATTATGCCAGATGAGCTGCCTAAGAAGCTTCCACCAAGGAGAGAGGTGGACCATGAGATCGAGTTGGAACCGGGGTCCAAGCCGCCTGCCTTGGCCCCTTACCGGATGGCACCTCCTGAGTTGGCAGAGCTGAGGAAGCAACTCAAGGAGCTACTTGATGCAGGATTCATCCAACCTTCCAAATCACCTTATGGGGCGCCAGTGCTCTTTCAGAAGAAACACGATGGGAGTCTACGTCTATGCATCGACTACCGAGCACTGAACAAGGTGACAGTAAAGAACAAATACCCTATCCCTCGGGTGGAAGACTTGTTTGATCAACTAGGTGGTGCAAGGATCTTCTCAAAGCTAGACTTGAGGTCAGGCTACTATCAGGTACGAATAGCCAAAGGAGATGAGCCCAAGACCACTTGTGTCACCAGGTATGGAGCTTATGAATTTTTAGTTATGCCCTTTGGTTTAACAAATGCTCCTGCCACATTCTGCACCCTTATGAACAAGGTATTCCATCCTTACTTAGACAAATTCGTAGTTGTTTACCTTGATGATATAGTAATATATAGTCGTACCATGGAGGAGCACCTTAAACACCTACGAATTGTCTTTCAAGTACTAAGGGAGAACTCTCTCTATGTCAAAAGAGAGAAATGTTCCTTTGCTTCCACCAAGGTTGCCTTCCTTGGTCATTGGATAGGAGAAGGGAAAATATGGATGGATCAGAAGAAAATACAAGCCATTCAAGGTTGGGAGGAGCCAACCAAAGTGACCCAACTAAGGTCCTTCTTGGGGCTTGTTAACTATTACCGGCGGTTCATCGAGGGATATTCCAAAAGAGCTGCCCCACTCACTGATCTTCTGAAGAAGAACCAAGCTTGGTTGTGGACTGATAAATGCCAAGCTGCCTTTGATGATCTAAAGCAAGCTGTTATGAAAGAGCCTGTACTTAGCTTGCCAGACCATACTAAACCTTACGAGGTATATACAGATGCTTCTGACTTTGCTATTGGAGGTGTTCTTATGCAGGAGGGTCATCCTATTGCATATGAGAGTCGGAAGCTTAATGATACGGAGCGGCGCTACACGGTCCAAGAGAAAGAGATGACAGCTGTGGTGCACTGCTTAAGGACATGGAGGCACTATCTTCTGGGCAACTTCTTCACAGTATACACTGACAATGTTGCCACAAGCTACTTCCAGACCCAGAAGAAATTAAGTCCTAAGCAAGCAAGGTGGCAAGACTTTCTGGCCGAGTTTGACATGAAGATGGAATATAAGCCAGGCCGCACCAACCATGTTGCTGATGCACTAAGTCGAAAGGCAGAGCTAGCATCCTCAAGGCTTTGTGCCATAGTCAGTCGACCCGACACTTTATACTTGGACCGGATACGGGAGGGACTTCAACACGACTCCCATGCACAGAAGCTAATGCAGGCCGCTCGTGAAAGGAAGACCAAGAAGTTCTGGGTAGATAATGGTCTTCTCTTTGCAAAAAGGAACAGGCTTTATGTGCCAAAGTACGGGGATCTCCGTCGGACACTCCTAAGGGAATGTCATGATACCAGGTGGGCAGGACATCCAGGCCAGAGGAGAACTATGGCATTGCTCGAGCTGAGGTACTATTGGCCAAAGATGATGGAGGATGTGGAATCCTATGTGAGAACCTGCCTCATATGCCAACAGGATAAAGTGGAGCAGAAGAAGGCAGCAGGACTATTGGAGCCACTTCCTGTAGCAGAGAAGCCTTGGGCAAGTGTCTCTTTGGACTTCATTTCTGCCTTACCCAAAGTTGATGGGTTAGGTTCCATACTTGTGGTGGTTGACAGGTTCACCAAGTATGCTACCTTCATCGCTGCACCTACCGACTGCACTGCCGAACAAGCCGCAAGGTTATTTGTGAAGCATGTAGTCAA
>NW_028238465.1:60000-65000 GCF_041429995.1 Eschscholzia californica | reverse complement strand
GCCCTAAGAGTGTTTATATAGAACCCTAATAAGAATCCACCTCCTTTTAGGTTTCCCAAAACACCCTTTAGAATAAGATTTAGGGAAATAGTCGAAAATAGCAACTATTGATATTTTCTCAATTCCCTAAGGAGATGACGTCCAAACCCAGCCAAAATTGGCAGATTTAATGTTCATAACATAAGGAAACGTCCCTCCAAAAATCAGCCCAATCCGAGCCCTAAAAGTGCCCGAATCGGCCTAGGCCCAAAAACCCTGCTTTTGGCCTTTTTGTACTATCTTTGCCTAATTCCTTTTTTAGGCCTATGAGATATGTTTATGGGACACTCCCATGATTATATCTCACTCCCACTAGTCATATCCTAGATCAATTTGTCACTCTTATGTGTAACCCGTTGTAGGATCCGATCGAAGTTAGCCGCGAATTACTTCGTAATTCGACGATCGTAGTTGGTCTCTAGCTACAACTCTACGATCCCTAAATCAATCGGACTTGATGATCTTCCACATCAATTGTCCTATCCGACAAATTGTTCGCATTGTCACCTTGGTCGAAGGACATCTCCTTCAACTCCTTCAGACTCCCACTTGGACTTAGAACAAGTGCAATGCCTCGATTCCCGTGTCAATTTAGTATCCCATCTGATACGTCACGTCATTCAGACTTTCTTGATATCCGAGTACAACTGTAAAAGACAAACGATTAACTTTTAATCCGTTTGAGCGCGGCCACGCATTTTCAGTTGCTACTCATCAAGTGGCCTTGAGACACTTTGTACCTAATGTGATTAGGGTGACACAATCCATTCTTGCGCTCCCACTTAACTTCATGTCTATCCTGTCCTTCCCAGTGTCCGCCTTTATAACCTCCTTTTACGGCGCGGCGTTTAACGGAACCAAAGTCGGGCATTCCTTACATAAGATGAGTGGAGCACTCATGTTTTGAGGAATCTCTCCAATTGTCTTTATGAGAAGTATTGACGTTCATCACGAGTGATGTACTTCTCATTTGAGGGTTATCCAGTGTATAAACCTTTTACACACTCACGTAGTCGAATAGAATATACTATTCCTATAGCCCATGAAACTGCGCTATCCCATCGACTCCCGTGCTAGTCTTCGTGAGTCATTGTTGTCCATGCAATGACCTGGACCAGGGATTTGATAATAAATATTCCAAGTTCACTTAATAGGGTTTCATTCATCAGATCACGTATCTGACAAACCTATTCGGAATGTTTTATCATCAATGGACTGTCGTTTAAATACTAAACCAAATTTAGACGACTTGTGAAATAACTCTATTATTTCTGATAACGAGAGTTGTAAATCTGAGCCTCTTCCGTAAAACTCTTTTTACCCACTCATTTTTACTCGTCGAGGTTTAAAATTATACCTCATGCCTTAGACTGTGTATGACTCTCATACTATGTCTTAGGTGACAGTTCAGTTTGACTACCGTGGTAGTCGGTTTTAAACTTTGCTAATTATCAATTAATTTGAAGACGGTTATCTTCAACCTTGATAATTTCTAATAACTTTTACTAGAGTTAAGGCTTTTAATTCTTTATGTAGTATTTGCAACAGTTCCCGGCTTAAACACTTTTAGCCTACTTTCCTTCCATGTCTGAAAGTTTGCTACGATGACATGTTCAATTTTGTACTACTTCATCCTTTAACCTTCTAGGATGTACTAAGTAGTGTTTCGGTTTTCCAATCCGAATTCGGATGTTTAAATGCTAATCATGTCCAACATGATTGACTTTATGTTTTCGAACATAAATGTCTCTCTCATGCGTGCTAGCTCATCGGTGTCTTTTCAGACTCCGATTTTTGCAACGCCCTCTGTCATGAGTTTTTGGGTCGAAATTCTTTTAGACTTTCCGAGTCTTAGATTTTCTGTTTCGGATCTCAAGCATCTCAGCGTACTGAGTCTCTCTAATCCTATCATCCTTTTGATCTATGCTTATAGATCTTCAGATGCCCAAAATGGCATTTTATCCTTTTGTGTGTGGTCCTTTATTGAGTCAGTTCGTTACTGTTATACAACACCTTATGTCGTACTCAATCTTTTGTATGTACTCTGCATACGGACCCGGAAGGTTTGTTTACTCCCACTTACCTTCTTGAAACTCGTGATTCAAGATTTTCTTCATTCTCCAGGAATCAAATTTCTCTGATTGCCTTTTAAATCGAAGATTCTAACTCTTGCGTGCTTTTAATCCGTCGATAGATTTCTGAAGCATGCTTGTGGACATAACTTGATTGGAAGAATCTTTATTCTTCTTGTCTCGTTTCGGGAAACACGAATGTTTCCATCCTTCTCAGTTTTCTATTTTGGAAAACCAATTTAGGTCTTTTGTTGACTTAAATTATCAAGCTTCATGTCTTGACGAGATATGGATTCCACGATGATTTTGGCTTCTAGCCAAAATCTAGAGTCAGTTTCCGTTTCTGCGCAGGTCTTTTATCTCTTCAGAAATAACCTTTATTTTCTGTGTCATTGAGATTTGACCTTTTAGGGCTTTTGAACAACAATTTGGAATTTTCTCAATTACTTTAAGATATTCCTTTAGAGACACTTTCACTTGTTTTGAGAGTTCTCCGGCGAATGACATTCGCTTTTGTGCGGTGGGTTTATAAGATCATGTCTTTAACCTTTCCTTTTCCGAGGAGCCGCAGTTTGTTGCTCTTGGTCGACTTTAATCGTCTTGTACAAGTTTCATGATTGTTCTTCATGACCCTCCATGATTTTTCTCATGATCGAATTAATCGACTTGTACTTTTCTCCCACTTATTCTTGTAATAATTAGTGCTTTTCTCCCAGACTACTAGGTGTGCTAATTATTAGAAGAATACTATCATGAGCAACAAACACTTTGTTCTCTTGATTGGTTATGGAAGAAGCCCAAATTTCTTTCAAAAAGAAATTGCGTCAGATATTAGCTAGTTTTGTAATGCTTTTACAAGCTTAGCTGTTAGACGGACTTTGGTAAGTGTGAAAACAATCGTTTATAGAATATGTCCCAAAATATTCGGAAGACTGGCTTAAACCCATCTTTGATCGAATTATGCATAGCAATGTTCGATTACTCCCACTGAATCCACCATCCCTCAGATGTGTTCCATGGAGCGAGTTGGGAAACGTTTTCTCAACTCCTTTGATGGTTATTTAGTATTTGACTCAAGTTTTTATCACTCCAATATAATCGGATGACTTAAACTCTCTTGTCAAAATGATTCTTTTACTTCGGTTTGTACTTTGTTTGAACCTTTCAAACATTCCGACTTATACTTTATGATTTGTACGTTTCCATACTTCATGAAGTTGTCAGAGTACGTATTTGAAGTTTCTCTCGTTAGCTTCTGCAAGTAAACTTATAGGTCTGCATAACACTGTATGAGTCCTGATAGATTACCAGTCTCTATGCCTTTTGAAAAGGGTGACTTTGTCAATTCAGTCCTTAAGACCCAATTGACAATGCTGAAGTTTAATGAGTTTGAATCTCTTGATTTTAGCCATTATCAATGTTAACCTTCAGTTAATTTTACCACTGGTTTAAAACATCATATGTTTCTAGAAGAACAAAATAATCACTATTAAGTTCTAAGCTAGATCAGTGTCTAAAAGAAGATTTTGATCCCTTTCAGCATCCCTAGCATTACTGCTTCTGCTCCCTCTTGGATCTTTACTTCTTTTAGTCAAGTATGTAATTCCCTTCAGCTCCCACTGAGCCGCTCACCTGGTCTTAAATACCTGATGAAGGAATTTTACGATACTTGTTTTTAACTTTGTTAGCAAGGATACGGAACCGGAATTCATAATTCCATTCCTTTTGTCCTCCAGGTGCTAAAGGTAGTTTCCTTTTAAATGGTCTAGCCATTGTTTTAGAAATATTCACAGTAATGAGGAATACTCTTGATCATGTACTCGGCAACTGCTTTTCTTTGATCAAATGTTTTTCTCACTTGACTGATCCTTTTGCCCTTTTGAATCTCAAGATCTCTTTCTTAGATTCTTTGTACCAAATCTCAAGAACCTTTCTTAGACTGGATATTCCCGTATGTTCTGCTCAGTTTGTTTGTAACAACCTGAGTGACTCATCTAAGGTCTTTATCAATCTTTGTTCAATTGAATTGGGTGATAGATGTATTCTGTTGTCTTCCCTTAGGATGACTTTCAGATTGCCTTGGAGGTCTCGTACCTCTCCATTTATGACTTCTGTAGGAATTTCTTCCTTAGTTTGTCTTAATGGTTATGCTAGCATTCATTACTCTTCCAAAGAGAATGTTATACGATTGCTTGCAAATGGCTTTTGACCTTCTCTTGTATGAGTCAACATTGGGATTGGGTATTCTAGTGACCTTCCTTTTGAATCTGAGAACTATTCTCGGATTCATTCTTCCATTCTAGGAAGTGGATCAGCACCTCCCTTAGGTGTGATTCAATGTTGAAATCGTTTGTGTCATCTTAAAACTACATAAAGAAATGGCAAAGTTTTAAAACTCGTTATCGTTTTTGAAAAACTTAGTTTTCCCACATTATTCAATAAAAATCGTCCCCGATTGAATAAGTGATTCCAAGACCCCAGTTCTTCGGAGTAAAGCGGACGAAGGCCCTACCCTTTGACTCCGTCGTTCCGGGTGAGTGAACTACTTCACTGATCATACCTTATGACTCTTGGTTGATAGATTTCATTAATGAATGACTAATCTATCCTTTTGCCTCGAGTATCCAAGACTCTCTTGCTGATCTCGTTGAGTAGAACCATTTAGACGTGTAGGCCTCTTCTATAGACCTACCCGCATTGTCCCAAGGTAGAGGAGGTACTCTGCGAAGGCCGACCCACCTTCCTCGAACAAGGGCGCAACGAGTGTCTTAATCTGGATAGGCGATTACTCAAGATTACTTTTGGGGACTTTTACGCTAGTCTGGCGTTTGTTATAGTGAACTATTTAGCCTAACTAACATCCACGACATAAAGCGTAAATAAGTAAGT
>NW_028238465.1:50000-52500 GCF_041429995.1 Eschscholzia californica | reverse complement strand
TCCCGTGCCGTCCGAGCCTCACCAAGGCCGTCCCATGCGCGTCCCGTGCCGTCCGAGCCTCACCAAGGCCGTCCCATGCGCGTCTCGTGCCGTCCCGAGCTGTGCCGAGGCCGTCCCGTGCTGTCCCATGCCGTCCCGAGCCTCGCCAAGGCCGTCCCGTGCCGTCCGAGCTGTGCCGAGGCCGTCCCGTGCCGTCCCGTGCTGTCCCATGCCGTCCCGAGCCTCGCCAAGGCCGTCCCGTGCCGTCCGAGCTGTGCCGAGGCCGTCCCGTGCCGTCCCGTGCTGTCCCATGCCGTCCCGAGCCTCGCCAAGGCCGTCCCGTGCCGTCCGAGCTGTGCCGAGGCCGTCCCGTGCCGTCCCGTGCTGTCCCATGCCGTCCCGAGCCTCGCCAAGGCCGTCCCATGCGCGTCCCGTGCCGTCCGAGCTGTGCCGAGGCCGTCCCGTGCTGTCCCATGCCGTCCCGAGCCTCGCCAAGGCCGTCCCATGCGCGTCCCGTGCCGTCCGAGCCTCACAAAGGCCGTCCCAGGCCGTCCCGTGCCGTCCCATGCGCGTCCCGTGCCGTCCGAGCCTCACCAGGGCCGTGACATGCCGTCCCGAGCCTGACCAAGGCCGTCCCGAGCCTCACCAAGGCCGTCCCATGCGCGTCCCGAGCTGTCCCATGCCGTCCCGAGCCTTAGCAAGGCCGTCCCATTCGCGTCCCGTGCTGTCCCATGCCGTCCCGAGCCTTAGCAAGGCCGTCCCATTCGCGTCCCGTGCCGTCCCATGCGCGTCCCGTGCTGTCCCGTGCCGTCCCGAGCCTGACCAATGCTGTCCCGTGCGCGTCCCATTCTTTTGGCTCGGCTGGCCCGTGCATTCTATGGGGTCGTGGGACATTTCGAAATCCACCCGGGCCATTTCGACTCTCTCTTCATTAATACTATTGAGGTATTATTTATGAATTATTGGAGAAAAGAAACGGAAGAAAATATTTTTTTTTCTATTTTTTATGAATTTTCCGGTGTTTATTCACTTAAAAATTCATAGAAAAATAAATATTTATCGGAATCGCTATTATAATATATCAAAAAAATCCTTGCGAAAAGACCTTTCCAACGAGTATAAGTTTGCTGGATTCCGACGAGTAACGAAGGAGTAAAGGCCCAGTATGCTTGGTTAAAAAATTGATGTTTCCTTGTGAAAATAGGAAAAACAATAACTTTGCACTATAAGGGGGAGGGTTGAGCTCCTTCCCCAGAGCGTGCACAGCACTTGTGCTGGCACGTTCCCTAGTGCTCGCCAAGCACCATAGGGCATCCAAAGGGCAAAGCTCGGCCTACTACATGATGGGAAGCTTCTAATATGTCGGAATACGAAGAGATTTCGTGCGACCCGAAGCTCGGCTCGGGCGTCCCGGCCTGTGCCGAGCTGTGCCGAGCGCGTCCCAGGCCGTCCCGAGCCAAGTCTCGGGCGTCCCAGGCCGGCCCGAGCAAAGTCTCGGACGTCCCAGGCCGTCCCGAGCTGTGTCGAGGCCGTCCCAGGGCGTCCCGAGCTGGAGCGAGGGCGTCCCAGGCCGTCCCGAGCCAAGTCTCGGGCGTCCCAGGCCGTCCCGAGCAAAGTCTCGGACGTCCCAGGCCGTCCCGAGCAAAGTCTCGGGCGTCCCAGGCCGTCCCGAGCTGTGCCGAGGCCGTCCCAGGCCGTCCCGAGCTGTGGCAAGGGCGTCCCAGGCCGTCCCGAGCAAAGTCTCGGGCGTCCCATGCCGTCCCGAGCTGTGGCAAGGGCGTCCCAGGCCGTCCCGTGCTGTGCCGAGGCCGTCCCGAGCCTAGTCTCGGGCGTCCCAGGCCGTCCCGAGCTATGGCGAGGGCGTCCCAGGCCGTCCCGAGCCAAGTCTCGGGCGTACCTGGCCGTCTCGAGCTGTAGCGAGGGCGTCCCATGCCGTCCCGGGATGTCCCATGCGCGTCCCGTGCCGGCCCGAGCAACAGCTCGGGCGTCCCGTGCCTCGGCCCTTCCAAGTGGTGCTTCGTCGGACATCTCGATATCCACTCGAGCATTTTCGACCATTCTCCATATGTGGGTGTGTGGGTATTTATCAGGAATATTGGAGAAAGAATCGGGAAAAAAATATTTTTTTTCTATTTTTTTTGAATTTTTAATTGTTTATTCACTTAAAAATTCATAAAAAAATAAATATTTATCGGAATCGCTATTATTATATATCAAAAGAATCCTTGTGAAAAGACCTTTCCAACGAATGCAAGTTTGTTGGATTTGGACGAGTAACGAAGGAGCAAAGGCCGAGTATGCTTGGTTAAAAATTTGATGTTTCCTTGTGAAAATAGGGAAAACAATAACTTTGCACTATATAGGGGAGGGGTGAGCTCCCTCCCCAGGCCGTGCACAGCCCTTGGGCTGGCAGGTGCCTTGGCCCTTGGGATGCAACATAAGGCATCCCAAGGGCAAAGCTCGGCACGGGGGTGGATGGGAAGCTTCCAAGAGTTGCCCAACTCATCCCCGACGTGGAAAA
>NW_028238465.1:17500-20000 GCF_041429995.1 Eschscholzia californica | reverse complement strand
GTCCCGAGCCTTACCAAGGACGTCCCATGACGTCCCGTGCTGTCCCGAGCCTTACTAAGGCCGTCCCAGGCCGTCCCGAGCCTTACCAAGGCCGTCCCATGGCGTCCCGTGCTGTCCCATTTTGTCCCGAGCCTTACTAAGGCCGTCCCATGCGCGTCCCGTGCCGTCCGAGCCTTACCAAGGCCGACCCATGCCTTACCAAGGTCGTCCCATCGATCTCGGAGAAAGTACATCATAACATCGGAATACACCCCGACATCGATATCGGAGAAAGTACATCATCATAACATCGGATCGGATGCGTATCCGTCCAAGTGCCATCGACACTTCGAGAAGTTCGGACCTAGCTTCCTAGCATGTTGATGCGTCGGTGCTAATGGGGACATAAAGATCCCACGACGTTCCGAACGGAAGTAGCCGAAGTGTTCCGTGCGTAGTGAACTCCATTGTCCCATGTGCCGGCTCTTGACTCCTAAGATGTCCCATGTGAAGGCCCTTCATGGCTAAGAATGTCCCGTGCAGCGTCCCTTGATGATCCCCATAAGGTGTCCCATGTGCGTCCCATGCCGTGCCCAGCCTTACCAAGGCCGTCCCATGCTGTCCCATGCGCGTCCCGTGCCGTCCAAGCCTCACCAAGGCCGTCCCAGGCCATCCCGAGCCTTAGCAAGGCCGTCCCGTGCTGTCCCATGCCGTCCCGAGCCTCACCGAGGCCGTCCCGTGCCTCACCAAGGCCGTCCCGAGCCTTACCAAGGCCGTCCCGTGCTGTCCCATGCCGTCCCGAGCCTCACCAAGGCCGTCCCGTGCTGTCCCATGCCGTCCCGAGCCTCACCAAGGCCGTCCCGTGCTGTTCCATGCCGTCCCGAGCCTTACCAAGGCCGTCCGATGCGCGTCCCGTGCTGTCCCATCCGTCCCGAGCCTTAGCAAGGCCGTCCCATGCGCGTCCCATGCCGTCCCGAGCCTTAGCAAGGCCGTCCCATGCGCGTCCGATGGGATTCCCGAGCTTTACCAAGGGCGTCCCGTGCTGTCCCATGCCGTCCCGAGCCATAGGGACGCTGTCCCGTGCGCGTCCCGTGCTGTCCCATGCGCGTCCCCTGCTTTGGCTCGGCTGGCCCGTGCATTCTATGGGGTCGTGGGACATTTCGAAATCCACCCGGGCCATTTCGACTCTCTCTTCATTTATACTATTGAGGTATTATTTATGAATTATTGGAGAAAAGAAACGGAAGAAAATATTTTTTTTTCTATTTTTTATGAATTTTCCGGTGTTTATTCACTTAAAAATTCATAGAAAAATAAATATTTATCGGAATCGCTATTATAATATATCAAAAAATTCCTTGCGAAAAGGCCTTTCCAACGAGTATAAGTTTGCTGGATTCCGACGAGTAACGAAGGAGTAAAGGCCCAGTATGCTTGGTTAAAAAATTGATGTTTCCTTGTGAAAATAGGCAAAACAATAACTTTGCACTATAAGGGGGAGGGTTGAGCTCCTTCCCCAGAGCGTGCACAGCACTTGTGCTGGCACGTCCCTAGTGCTCGCCAAGCACCATAGGGCATCCAAAGGGCAAAGCCGAGCCTACTACATGATGGGAAGCTTCTAATATGTCGGAATACGAAGAGATTTCGTGCGACCCTAGAAGCTCGGCTCGGGCGTCCCGGCCATGTCCCGAGCTGTGCCGAGCGCGTTCGCGGCCAGTCCGGCCGTTCGGCCGTCCCGCGCCAAGTCTCGGGCGTCCCCAGGCCGTCCGAGCCAAGTCTCGGGCGTCCCGCCGTCCCGCCCAAGCCGCCCCAGGCCCCCGAGCAAAGTCTCGGACGTCTCATGGCCGTCCCGAGCTGTGTCGAGGCCGTCCCAGGGCGTCCCGAGCTGTAGCGAGGGCGTCCCAGGCCGTCCCGAGCCACGTCCCGGGCGTCCCAGGCCGTCCCGAGCCAAGTCTCGGACGTCCCAGGCCGTCCCGAGCAAAGTCTCGGACGTCCCAGGCCGTCCCGAGCAAAGTCTCGGGCGTCCCAGGCCGTCCCGAGCTGTGCCGAGGCCGTCCCAGGCCGTCCCGAGCAAAGTCTCGGGCGTCCCAGGCCGTCCCGAGCTGTGGCAAGGGCGTCCCAGGCCGTCCCGAGCTGTGGCAAGGGCGTCCCAGGCCGTCCCGAGCCTAGTCTCGGGCGTCCCAGGCCGTCCCGAGCTATTGCGAGGGCGTCCCAGGCCGTCCCGAGCCAAGTCTCGGGCGTACCTGGCCGTCCCGAGCTGTAGCGAGGGCGTCCCATGCCGTCCCGGGCTGTCCCATGCGCGTCCCGTGCCTCGGCCCTTCCAAGTGGTGCTTCGTCGGACATCTCGATATCCACTCGAGCATTTTCGACCTTTCTCCATATGTGGGTGTGTGGGTATTTATCAGGAATATTGGAGAAAGAATCGGGAAAAAAATATTTTTTTTCTATTTTTTTTGAATTTTTAATTGTTTATTCACTTAAAAATTCATAAAAAAATAAATATTTATCGGAATCGCTATTA
>NW_028238464.1:105000-107500 GCF_041429995.1 Eschscholzia californica | reverse complement strand
CATAAAGATCCCACGACGTTCCAAACGAAAGTAAAGTGTTCCGTGCGTGTGAACTACGTTGTCCCATGTGCCGGCTCTCGACTCCTAAGATGTCCCATGTAAATGCCCTTCGTGGGAAAGAATGTCCCGTGCAACGTCCCTTGATGATCCCCATAAGGTGTCCCATGTGCGTCCCATGATGTCCCATGCGCGTCCCGTGCCGTCCGAGCCTCACCAAGGCCGTCCCATGCGCGTCTCGTGCCGTCCCGAGCTGTGCCGAGGCCGTCCCGTGCTGTCCCATGCCGTCCCGAGCCTCGCCAAGGCCGTCCCGTGCCGTCCGAGTTGTGCCGAGGCCGTCCCGTGCCGTCCCGTGCTGTCCCATGCCGTCCCGAGCCTCGCCAAGGCCGTCCCATGCGCGTCCCGTGCCGTCCGAGCTGTGCCGAGGCCGTCCCGTGCTGTCCCATGCCGTCCCGAGCCTCGCCAAGGCCGTCCCATGCGCGTCCCGTGCCGTCCGAGCTGTGCCGAGGCCGTCCCGTGCTGTCCCATGCCGTCCCGAGCCTCGCCAAGGCCGTCCCATGCGCGTCCCGTGCCGTCCGAGCCTCACAAAGGCCGTCCCAGGCCGTCCCGTGCCGTCCCATGCGCGTCCCGTGCCGTCCGAGCCTCACCAGGGCCGTGACATGCCGTCCCGAGCCTGACCAAGGCCGTCCCGAGCCTCACCAAGGCCGTCCATGCGCGTCCCGAGCTGTCCCATGCCGTCCCGAGCCTTAGCAAGGCCGTCCCATTCGCGTCCCGTGCTGTCCCATGCCGTCCCGAGCCTTAGCAAGGCCGTCCCATTCGCGTCCCGTGCCGTCCCATGCGCGTCCCGTGCTGTCCCGTGCCGTCCCGAGCCTGACCAATGCTGTCCCGTGCGCGTCCCATTCTTTTGGCTCGGCTGGCCCGTGCATTCTATGGGGTCGTGGGACATTTCGAAATCCACCCGGGCCATTTCGACTCTCTCTTCATTAATACTATTGAGGTATTATTTATGAATTATTGGAGAAAAGAAACGGAAGAAAATATTTTTTTTTCTATTTTTTATGAATTTTCCGGTGTTTATTCACTTAAAAATTCATAGAAAAATAAATATTTATCGGAATCGCTATTATAATATATCAAAAAAATCCTTGCGAAAAGACCTTTCCAACGAGTATAAGTTTGCTGGATTCCGACGAGTAACGAAGGAGTAAAGGCCCAGTATGCTTGGTTAAAAAATTGATGTTTCCTTGTGAAAATAGGAAAAACAATAACTTTGCACTATAAGGGGGAGGGTTGAGCTCCTTCCCCAGAGCGTGCACAGCACTTGTGCTGGCACGTTCCCTAGTGCTCGCCAAGCACCATAGGGCATCCAAAGGGCAAAGCTCGGCCTACTACATGATGGGAAGCTTCTAATATGTCGGAATACGAAGAGATTTCGTGCGACCCGAAGCTCGGCTCGGGCGTCCCGGCCTGTGCCGAGCTGTGCCGAGCGCGTCCCAGGCCGTCCCGAGCCAAGTCTCGGGCGTCCCAGGCCGTCCCGAGCCAAGTCTCGGGCGTCCCAGGCCGGCCCGAGCAAAGTCTCGGACGTCCCAGGCCGTCCCGAGCTGTGTCGAGGCCGTCCCAGGGCGTCCCGAGCTGGAGCGAGGGCGTCCCAGGCCGTCCCGAGCCAAGTCTCGGGCGTCCCAGGCCGTCCCGAGCAAAGTCTCGGACGTCCCAGGCCGTCCCGAGCAAAGTCTCGGGCGTCCCAGGCCGTCCCGAGCTGTGCCGAGGCCGTCCCAGGCCGTCCCGAGCTGTGGCAAGGGCGTCCCAGGCCGTCCCGAGCAAAGTCTCGGGCGTCCCATGCCGTCCCGAGCTGTGGCAAGGGCGTCCCAGGCCGTCCCGAGCTGTGCCGAGGCCGTCCCGAGCCTAGTCTCGGGCGTCCCAGGCCGTCCCGAGCTATGGCGAGGGCGTCCCAGGCCGTCCCGAGCCAAGTCTCGGGCGTACCTGGCCGTCCCGAGCTGTAGCGAGGGCGTCCCATGCCGTCCCGGGATGTCCCATGCGCGTCCCGTGCCGGCCCGAGCAACAGCTCGGGCGTCCCGTGCCTCGGCCCTTCCAAGTGGTGCTTCGTCGGACATCTCGATATCCACTCGAGCATTTTCGACCATTCTCCATATGTGGGTGTGTGGGTATTTATCAGGAATATTGGAGAAAGAATCGGGAAAAAAATATTTTTTTTCTATTTTTTTTGAATTTTTAATTGTTTATTCACTTAAAAATTCATAAAAAAATAAATATTTATCGGAATCGCTATTATTATATATCAAAAGAATCCTTGTGAAAAGACCTTTCCAACGAATGCAAGTTTGTTGGATTTGGACGAGTAACGAAGGAGCAAAGGCCGAGTATGCTTGGTTAAAAATTTGATGTTTCCTTGTGAAAATAGGGAAAACAATAACTTTGCACTATATAGGGGAGGGGTGAGCTCCCTCCCCAGGCCGTGCACAGCCCTTGGGCTGGCAGGTGCCTT
>NW_028238464.1:87500-95000 GCF_041429995.1 Eschscholzia californica | reverse complement strand
CCTTGAGCCTTCTAGGATGTACTAAGTAGTGTTTCGGTTTTCCAATCCGAATTCGGATGTTTAAATGCTAATCATGTCCAACATGATTGACTTTATGTTTTCGAACATAAATGTCTCTCTCATGCGTGCTAGCTCATCGGTGTCTTTTAGACTCCGAGTTTTGCAACGCCCTCTATCATGAGTTTTTGGGTCGAAATTCTTTTAGACTTTCCGAGTCTTAGATTTTCTGTTTCGGATCTCAAGCATCTCAGCGTACTGAGTCTCTCTAATCCTATCATCCTTTTGATCTATGCTTATAGATCTTCAGATGCCCAAAATGGCATTTTATCCTTTTGTGTGTGGTCCTTTATTGAGTCAGTTCGTTACTGTTATACAACACCTTATGTCGTACTCAATCTTTTGTATGTACTCTGCATACGGACCCGGAAGGTTTGTTTACTCCCACTTACCTTCTTGAAACTCGTGATTCAAGATTTTCTTCATTCTCCAGGAATCAAATTTCTCTGATTGCCTTTTGAATCGAAGATTCTAACTCTTGCGTGCTTTTAATCCATCGATAGATTTCTGAAGCATGCTTGTGGACATAACTTGATTGGAAGAATCTTTATTCTTCTTGTCTCGTTTCGGGAAACACGAATGTTTCCATCCTTCTCAGTTTTCTATTTTGGAAAACCAATTTAGGTCTTTTGTTGACTTAAATTATCAAGCTTCATGTCTTGACGAGATATGGATTCCACGATGATTTTGGCTTCTAGCCAAAATCTAGAGTCAGTTTCCGTTTCTGCGCAGGTCTTTTATCTCTTCAGAAATAACCTTTATTTTCTGTGTCTTTGAGATTTGACCTTTTAGGGCTTTTGAACAACAATTTGGAATTTTCTCAACTACTTTGAGATATTCCTTTAGAGACACTTTCACTTGTTTTGAGAGTTCTCCGGCGAATGACATTCGCTTTTGTGCGGTGGGTTTATAAGATCATATCTTTAACCTTTCCTTTTCCAAGGAGTCGTAGTTTGTTGCTCTTGGTCGAATTTAATCGACTTGTACAAGTTTCATGATTGTTCTTCATGACCCTCCATGATTTTTCTCATGATCGAATTAAATCGACTTGTACTTTTCTCCCACTTATTCTTGTAATAATTAGTGTTTTCTCCCAGACTACTAGGTGTGCTAATTATTAGAAGAATACTATCATGAGCAACAAACACTTTGTTCTCTTGATTGGTTATGAAAGAAGCCCAAATTTCTTTTTAAAAAAGAAATTGCGTCAGATATTAGCTAGTTTTGTAATGCTTTTACAAATTTAGCTTTAGACGGAATTTTGGTAAGTGTGAAAACAATCGTTTATAGAATATGTCCCAAAATATTCGGAAGACTGGCTTAAACCCATCTTTGATCGAATTATGCATAGCAATGTTCGATTGCTCCCACTGAATTCACCATCCGTCGGATGTGTTCCATGGAGCAGAGTTGGGAAACTGTTTCTCAACTCCTTTGATGGTTATCAAGTGTTTGACTCAAGTTTTCACTATCTTGTCAAAGTGATTCTTTACTTCGGTTTGTACTTTGTTTGAACCTCTCAAACATTCTGACTTATTCTTTATGATTTGTACGTTTCCATACTTCATGAAGTTGTCAGAGTACGTATTTGAAGTTTCTCTCGTTAGCTTCTGCAAGTAAACTTATAGGTCTGCATAACACCGTATGAGTCCTAATAGATTACTAGTCTTTATGCCTTTTGAAAAGGGTGACTTTGTCAATTAGTCCTTAAGACCCAATTGACAATGCTGAAGTTTAATGAGTTTGAATCTCTTGATTTTAGCCATTATCAATGTTAACCTTCAGTTAATTTTATCACTGGTTTAAAACATCAGACGTTTCTAGAAGAACAAAATAATCACTATTAAGTTCTAAGCTAGATCAGTGTCTAAAAGAAGACTTCGATCCCTTTCAGCATCCCTAGCATTACTGCTTCTGCTCCCTCTTGGATCTTTACTTCTTTTAGTCAAGTATGTGATTTCCTTGAGCTCCCACTGAGCCGCTCATCTGGTCTTAAATACCTGATGAAGGAATTTTACGATACTTGTTTTTAACTTTGTTAACAAGGATACGGAATCGGAATTCATAATTCCATTCCTTTTGTCCTCCAGGTGCTAAAGGTAGTTTCCTTTTAAATGGTCTAGCCATTGTTCAGAAACATTCACAGTAATGAGAAATACTCTTGATCATGTACTCGGTAGCTGCTTTTCTTTGATCAAATGTTTGTCTCACTTGACTGATCCTTTTGCCCTTTTGAATCTATTTCTTAGATTCTTTGTACCAAATCTCAAGAACCTTTCTTAGACTGGATATTCCTGTATGTTCTGCTCAGTTTGTTTGTAACAACCTGAGTGACTCATCTAAGGTCTTATCTATCTTTGTTCAATCAATATTGAATTGGGTGATAGATGTATTCTGTTGTCTTCCGTTAGGATGACTTTCAGATTGCCTTGGAGGTCTCGTACCTCTCCATTTATGACTTCTGTGGGAAATTCTTCCTCAGTTTGTCTTAATGGTTATGCTAGCATTCATTATTCTTCCAAAGAGAATGTTATACGATTGCTTGCAAATGGCTTTTGACCTTCTCTTGTATGAGTCAACATTGGGATTGGGTATTCTAGTGACCTTCCTTTTGAATCTGAGAATTATTCTCGGATTCATTCTTCCATTCTAGGAAGTGGATCAGCACCTCCCTTAGGTGTGATTCAATGTTGAAATCGTTTGTGTCATCTTAAAACTACATAAAGAAATGGCAAAGTTTTAAAACTCGTTATCGTTTTTGAAAAACATTAGTTTTCCCACATTATTCAATAAAAATCGTCCCCGATTGAATAAGTGATTCCAAGACCCCAGTTCTTCGAAGTAAAGCGGACGAAGGCCCTACCCTTTGACTCCGTCGTTCCGGGTGAGTGAATTCCTTCACTGATCATACCTTATGACTCTTGGTTAATAGATTTCATTAATGAATGACTAATCTATCCTTTTGCCTCGAGTATCCAAGACTCTCTTGCTGATCTCGTTGAGTAGAACCATTTAGACGTGTAGGCCTCTTCTATAAACCTACCCGCATTGTCCCAAGGTAGAGGAGGTACTCTGCGAAGGCCGACCCACCTTCCTCGAACAAGGGCGCAACGAGTGTCTTAATCTGGATAGGCGATTACTCAAGATTACTTTTGGGGACTTTTACGCTAGTCTGGCGTTTGTTATAGTGAACTATTTAGCCTAACTAACATCCACGACATAAAGCGTAAATAAGTAAGTAAATGCGCGCGAGAAAGTAAATCAAGCAGACATGGATCCTAGTATGGCCCCTAACCTAGAAGATCTAATCACCCTTGGTTTTCTTCTTGTTTCGCCTTTTGGTTCGTCTTAGATCGTCATCTTTGAACCTCCATTGATTTCTCCCACTCGCCTTTGGATTTCATCCTCGAGTTTCTTCAATGGACTCATAGACCCTAAACTCTAATTACAAGACTCTAACGATTCGCAGATCGTATAAACTTGAAATTAAAATTAATTACAAAGCATGCACCCATCCGTGCTTAAAACAAGAATAAAGAAATAAATCTATGGCCATACTAGTTTCCCGCATTCACATCACATGCAATCATATAATATATCAAGGCTAAGAATTATATATGCATGATTATCTTGGGAGATACTTTTGTTGACATCACATGTCACATTACGGACCTTAAGTCTAAATTCGAAGAATTCTACTAGTGGTGCTTTCCGGTTTTATCTTTTATGATTTCTAAAATCATCTTTAAGAAAAACTCCGTTTTGGGCTCGAGAAAGCCCGGGTCAATTTCGGAAAAAATATTGGTTCGATTCTTAATGATTTCATAAATCAATTTAAAGAGAAATCCGTTTTGGGCTATTGGATGCCCCGGATTGATTTTGGAATTATTTGGTTGGAATCGGAAAATAATTTTTGGCAAAAACTCCCACTCGAATGATGATCCCTTTTCGTGGTCCGAAAAGCCTCGAAAAAGCCCGGGACAAGTCCTAGACAAGTCCCGGCCCAAGCCCAAAAAGGGCTCGGACAAGGTCCGGACATAGCACGGCCCATAGGGCCGGCATGTCCTGGCCGAGGCCTATCAAGGCCTGGTCTCGTCCTGGCCGGAGCCAGGACGCTAGTCCATGTACCAGACGCGTTCTAGACGTGTCTGGTACTGGACCGGACCAGCACTAGGTGTCTCGGACTAGTCCGAGACACCCAGAACCTCCCAGACGCGTCTCCAAGACGCGTCTGGTCGAGTGCTCTGGACGCGTCCAGGAAGCTCCTTCGCAGCTGCTGGTCGCGTCTTAGACGCGACCTGGACGCGTCTTCAAGACGCGTCCTTAGTAGCTGCTCTGGACGCGTCTTCAAGACGCGTCCAGAGGACGCATCCAGGAGCTTCTGGTCCGGCCAGGAAGCTTCCTGGCCGGACACTAGGGTTTTTCAAAACCCTAGTTTCCAAAAAGAATTTTTTTTTTTTCTTATGCAACTTTAAGTTGTTATTTTCCAATTTTAAAACTTTTCTTAAATTTTTGAAATTCCTTTTAGAACACTTCTAAAAATTTCAAAACTTTTAGAAACTTTTTAAATTTTTCCAAATTTGTTTTGAGAGTTTCCCAAACTCAAAACTACTCTTTTTAGAACACTTCTAAAATTCCAAATCTTTGTTTTTCAAAAGTTTCCAAAATTTAAAAACAACTCTTAATCAAACCAATTTTGGATCAAAATCTAGGTTTTTGAAATTTTTCAAAGAACAATTTTGAAATCAATTTGAAAAATCTTTGAATCCAATTCATAATTAATCAAATTTTATGTTTAAAACCTTTTTAAATATAACTATCAACATAATCAAGCATGGATTAGTTTGAAATTCAATGAAATTGAGTCTTTTAAAACACTTTTAATCATCAATTTGATTCTCAATTTGAAAATTTATTGAATCCCATCAAATTATGAGTTTAAAATACTTTTAAAAACATCTTTTAAAATACTTTTATAAACTCAATTTTCAAACTATTAAGCATATGAATTAGTTCGATTCTTAGCAAAAACTAGTTAATGGCAAGAGGCTCTGACGCCACTGTAGGGATTTACACCCTTCTACTAGTGTTTATAGCGGAAATATGACATCTAATGTCTACACTAGTATTCCCAGGATCACATGCAAAACTAGTAATTAATCTAATGGAGATAGTAGATTACCTTAATCGCTTTTCCCTCGAACTAGTTGAATTGATTGAAGAAGACCAAGAGCTTCAAGTGTAGCTCCTCTACTTGGGACACGAGCAATCAATTTGATCTCCCACCTTGTTGTATAGCTAGCACACCAATGGTGGTTGGATAGAAGAACACCTTCTTCTTTGACTAGATTGATAGTAATGGGAATTAGCTCACTTTCTCCTCTCTACTTGATGTGGTAGAGTAAGAAAGCTTAGAGAGAAATTCCACACCTTATTCTCTGCCCTAAGAGTGTTTATATAGAACCCTAATAAGAATCCACCTCCTTTTAGGTTTCCTAAAACACCCTTTAGAATAAGATTTAGGGAAATAGTCGAAAATAGCAACTATTGGTATTTTCTCAATTCCCTAAGGAGGAGGTGCCCAAACACCATGAAAATTGGCAGATATAATGTTTATTATATCAGCAACTAACCCTCCAAAATTCATCCCAATACGAGTCCTAGAAGTACCCGAACCGGTCTAGGCCCAAAAACCCTGTTTTTGGCCCTTTTGTACTATCTTTGCCTAATTCCTTTTTAGGCCTATGAGATATGTTTATGGGACACTTCCATGATTATATCTCACTCCCACTAGTCATATCCTAGATCAATTTGTCACTCTTATGTGTAACCCGTTGTAGGATCCGATCGAAGTTAGCCGCGAATTACTCCGTAATTCGACGATCGTAGTTGGTCTCTAGCTACAACTCTACGATCCCTAAATCAATCGGACTTGATGATCTTCCACATCAATTATCCTATCCGACAAATTGTTCGCATTGTCACCTTGGTCGAAGGACATCTCCTTCAACTCCTTCATCCCATGCCTTACGAAGGCCATCCCATGCGCGTCCCATGCCTTAGCAAGGCCGACCCATGCCTTACCAAGGCCGAACCATGCCTTACCAAGGCCGTCCCATCGATCTCGGAGAAAGTACATCATCATGACATCGGAATACGGCCCCAACATCGATCTCGGAGAAAGTACATCATCATAACATCGGATCGGATGTGTATCCATCGAAGTTCCATCGACACTTCGAGAAGATCGAACATAGCTTCCTAGCATGTTAAAGGTTCGGTGCTAATGGGGACATAAAGATCCCACGACGTTCCAAACGAAAGTAAAGTGTTCCGTGCGTGTGAACTACGTTGTCCCATGTGCCGGCTCTCGACTCCTAAGATGTCCCATGTAAATGCCCTTCGTGGGAAAGAATGTCCCGTGCAACGTCCCTTGATGATCCCCATAAGGTGTCCCATGTGCGTCCCATGATGTCCCATGCGCGTCCCGTGCCGTCCGAGCCTCACCAAGGCCGTCCCATGCGCGTCTCGTGCCGTCCCGAGCTGTGCCGAGGCCGTCCCGTGCTGTCCCATGCCGTCCCGAGCCTCGCCAAGGCCGTCCCGTGCCGTCCGAGTTGTGCCGAGGCCGTCCCGTGCCGTCCCGTGCTGTCCCATGCCGTCCCGAGCCTCGCCAAGGCCGTCCCATGCGCGTCCCGTGCCGTCCGAGCTGTGCCGAGGCCGTCCCGTGCTGTCCCATGCCGTCCCGAGCCTCGCCAAGGCCGTCCCATGCGCGTCCCGTGCCGTCCGAGCTGTGCCGAGGCCGTCCCGTGCTGTCCCATGCCGTCCCGAGCCTCGCCAAGGCCGTCCCATGCGCGTCCCGTGCCGTCCGAGCCTCACAAAGGCCGTCCCAGGCCGTCCCGTGCCGTCCCATGCGCGTCCCGTGCCGTCCGAGCCTCACCAGGGCCGTGACATGCCGTCCCGAGCCTGACCAAGGCCGTCCCGAGCCTCACCAAGGCCGTCCATGCGCGTCCCGAGCTGTCCCATGCCGTCCCGAGCCTTAGCAAGGCCGTCCCATTCGCGTCCCGTGCTGTCCCATGCCGTCCCGAGCCTTAGCAAGGCCGTCCCATTCGCGTCCCGTGCCGTCCCATGCGCGTCCCGTGCTGTCCCGTGCCGTCCCGAGCCTGACCAATGCTGTCCCGTGCGCGTCCCATTCTTTTGGCTCGGCTGGCCCGTGCATTCTATGGGGTCGTGGGACATTTCGAAATCCACCCGGGCCATTTCGACTCTCTCTTCATTAATACTATTGAGGTATTATTTATGAATTATTGGAGAAAAGAAACGGAAGAAAATATTTTTTTTTCTATTTTTTATGAATTTTCCGGTGTTTATTCACTTAAAAATTCATAGAAAAATAAATATTTATCGGAATCGCTATTATAATATATCAAAAAAATCCTTGCGAAA
>NW_028238464.1:75000-80000 GCF_041429995.1 Eschscholzia californica | reverse complement strand
GTTTAACGGAACCAAAGTCGGGCATTCCTTACATAAGATGAGTGGAGCACTCATGTTTTGAGGAATCTCTCCAATTGTCTTTATGAGAAGTATTGACGTTCATCACGAGTGATGTACTTCTCATTTGAGGGTTATCCAGTGTATAAACCTTTTACACACTCACGTAGTCGAATAGAATATACTATTCCTATAGCCCATGAAACTGCGCTATCCCATCGACTCCCGTGCTAGTCTTCGTGAGTCATTGTTGTCCATGCAATGACCTGGACCAGGGATTCGATAATAAATATTCCAAGTTCACTTAATAGGGTTTCATTCATCAGATCACGTATCTGACAAACCTATTCGGAATGTTTTATCATCAATGGACTGTCGTTTAAATACTAAACCAAATTTAGACGACTTGTGAAATAACTCTATTATTTCTGATAACGAGAGTTGTAAATCTGAGCCTCTTCCGTAAAACTCCTTTTTACCCACTCAGTTTTACTCGTCGAGGTTTAAAATTATACCTCATGCCTTAGACTGTGTATGAATCTCATACTATGTCTTAGGTGACAGTTCAGTTTGACTACCGTGGTAGTCGGTTTTAAACTTTGCTAATTATCAATTAATTTGAAGACGGTTATCTTCAACCTTGATAATTTCTAATAACTTTTACTAGAGTTAAGGCTTTTAATTCTTTATGTAGTATTTGCAACAGTTCCCGGCTTAAACACTTTTAGCCTACTTTCCTTCCATGTCTGAAAGTTTGCTACGATGACATGTTCAATTTTGTACTACTTCATCCTTTAGCCTTCTAGGATGTACTAAGTAGTGTTTCGGTTTTCCAATCCGAATTCGGATGTTTAGATGCTAATCATGTCCAACATGATTGACTTTATGTTTTCGAACATAAATGTCTCTCTCATGCGTGCTAGCTCATCGGTGTCTTTTCAGACTCCGAGTTTTGCAACGCCCTCTGTCATGAGTTTTTGGGTCGAAATCTTTTAGACTTTCCGAGTCTTAGATTTTCTGTTTCGGATCTCAAGCATCTCAGCGTACTGAGTCTCTCTAATCCTATCATCCTTTTGATCTATGCTTATAGATCTTCAGATGCCCAAAATGGCATTTTATCCTTTTGTGTGTGGTCCTTTATTGAGTCAGTTCGTTACTGTTATACAACACCTTATGTCGTACTCAATCTTTTGTATGTACTCTGCATACGGACCCGGAAGGTTTGTTTACTCCCACTTACCTTCTTGAAATTTCGTGATTCAAGATTTTCTTCATTCCTCAGGAATCAAACTTCTTTGATTGCCTTTTGAATCGAAGATTCTAACTCTTGCGTGCTTTTAATCCGTCGATAGATTTCTTAAGCATGCTTGTGGACATAACTTGATTGGAAGAATCTTTATTCTTCTTGTCTCGTTTCGGGAAACATGAATGTTTCCATCCTTCTCAGTTTTCTATTTTGGAAAACCAATTTAGGTCTTCTGTTGACTTAAATTATCAAGCTTCATGTCTTGACGAGATATGGATTCCACGATGATTTTGGCTTCTAGCCAAAATCTAGAGTCAGTTTCCGTTTCTGCGCAGGTCTTTTATCTCTTCAGAAATAACCTTTATTTTCTGAGTCTTTAAGATTTTATTTTGACCTTTCTAGGGCTTTTGAACAACAATTTGGAGTTATCTCAACTACTTTGAGATATTTCTTTAGAGACACTTTCACTCGCTTTGAGAGTTCTCCTGCGAATGACATTCGCTTTTGTGCGGTGGGTTTACAAGATCATATCTTTAACCTTTCCTTTTCCGAGGAGCCGCAGTTTGTTGCTCTTGGTCGAATTTAATCGTCTTGTACAAGTTTTCATGATTGTTCTTCATGACTCTTCATGATTTTTCTCATGATCGAATTAAATCGACTTATACCTTTTTCTCCCACTTATTCTTGTAATAATTAGTGCTAATTATTAGAAGAATACTATCATGAGCAACAAACACTTTGTTCTCTTGATTGGTTATGGAAGAAGCCCAAATTTCTTTCAAAGAAATTGCGTCAGATATTAGCTAGTTTTTGTAACGCTGTTACAAGTTTTAGCCTTTAAACGGACTTTGGTAAGTATGAAAACGATCGTTTCTAGAATATGTCCAAAAATATTTGGAAGACTGGCTTAAACCCATCTTTGATCGAATTATGCATAGCAATGTTCGATTTCTCCCACTGAATCCACCATCCCTCAGATGTGTTCCATGGAGCGAGTTGGGAAACGGTTTCTCAACTCCTTTGATGGTTATCAAGTATTTGACTCAAGTTTTTATCACTCCAATCTAATTGGATGACTAAAACTCTCTTGTAAAATGATTCTTTTACTTCGGTTTGTACTTTGTTTGAACCTTTCAAACATTCCGACTTATACTTTATGATTTGTACGTTTCCATACTTCATGAAGTTGTCAGAGTACGTATTTGAAGTTTCTCTCGTTAGCTTCTGCAAGTAAACTTATAGGTCTGCATAACACTGTATGAGTCCTAATAGATTACCAGTCTCTATGCCTTTTGAAAAGGGTGACTTTGTCAATTCAATCCTTAAGACCTAACTGACAATGCTGAAGTTTAATGAGTTTGAATCTCTTGATTTTAGCCATTATCAATGTTAACCTTCAGTTAATTTTACCACTGGTTTAAAACATCATATGTTTCTAGAAGAACAAAATAATCACTATTAAGTTCTAAGCTAGATCAGTGTCTAAAAGAAGACTTTGATCCCTTTCAGCATCCCTAGCATTACTGCTTCTGCTCCCTCTTGGATCTTTACTTCTTTTAGTCAAGTATGTAATTCCCTTAAGCTCCATGGAGCCGCACATCCGGTTTAAAATACCTGATGAAGGAATTTTACGATACTTGTTTTTAACTTTGTTAACAAGGATACGGAACCGGAATTCATAATTCCATTCCATTTGTCCTCCAGGTGCTAAAGGTTGTTTCCTTTTAAATGGTCTAGCCATTGTTTGGAAACATTCACAGTAATGAGGAATACTCTTGATCATGTACTCGGCAACTGCTTTTCTTTGATCAAATGTTTGCCTCACTTGACTGACCCTTTGCCCTTTTGAATCTCAAGAGCTCTTTCTTAGATTCTTTGTACCAAATCTCAAGAACCTTTCTTAGATTGGATATTCCCGTATGTTCTGCTCAGTTTGACCGTAACAACCTGAGTGACTCATCTAAGGTCTTATCTATCTTTGTTCAATCGATATTGAATTGGGTGATAGATGTATTCTGTTGTCTTCCCTTAGGATGACTTTCAGATTGCCTTGGAGGTCTCGTACCTCCCCATTTATGACTTCTGTAGGAATTTCTTCCTTAGTTTGTCTTAATGGTTATGCTAGCATCCATTACTCTTCCAAAGAGAATGTTATACGATTGCTTGCAAATGGCTTTTGACCTTCTCTTGTATGAGTCAACATTGGGATTGGGTATTCTAGTGACCTTCCTTTTGAATCTGAGAACTATTCTCGGATTCATTCTTCCATTCTAGGAAGTGGATCAGCACCTCCCTTAGGTGTGATTCAATGTTGAAATCGTTTGTGTCATCTTAAAACTACATAAAGAAATGGCAAAGTTTTAAAACTCGTTATCGTTTTTGAAAAACTTAGTTTTCCCACATTATTCAATAAAAATCGTCCCCGATTGAATAAGTGATTCCAAGACTCCAGTTCTTCGGAGTAAAGCGGACGAAGGCCCTACCCTTTGACTCCGTCGTTCCGGGTGAGTGAACTACTTCACTGATCATACCTTATGACTCTTGGTTGATAGATTTCATTAATGAATGACTAATCTATCCTTTTGCCTCGAGTATCCAAGACTCTCTTGCTGATCTCGTTGAGTAGAACCATTTAGACGTGTAGGCCTCTTCTATAGACCTACCCGCATTGTCCCAAGGTAGAGGAGGTACTCTGCGAAGGCCGACCCACCTTCCTCGAACAAGGGCGCAACGAGTGTCTTAATCTGGATAGGCGATTACTCAAGATTACTTTTGGGGACTTTTACGCTAGTCTGGCGTTTGTTATAGTGAACTATTTAGCCTAACTAACATCCACGACATAAAGCGTAAATAAGTAAGTAAATGCGCGCGAGAAAGTAAATCAAGCAGACATGGATCCTAGTATGGCCCCTAACCTAGAAGATCTAATCTCCTTTGGTTTTCTTCTTGTTTCGCCTTTTGGTTCGTCTAGATCTCCATCCTTGAACCTCCATTGATTTCTCCCACTCGCCTTTGGATTCCATCTTTGAGTTTTCTTCAATGGACTCATTGACCCTAAACTCTAATTACAAGACTCTAACGATTCGCAGATCGTATAAACTTGAAATTAAAATTAATTACAAAGCATGCACCCATCCGTGCTTAAAACAAGAATAAAGATATAAATCTATGGCCATACTAGTTTCCCGCATTCACATCACATGCAATCATATAATATATCAAGGCTAAGAATTATATATGCATGATTATCTTGGGAGATACTTTTGTTGACATCACATGTCACATTACGGACCTTAAGTCTAAATTCGAAGAATTCAACTAGTGGTGCGTTCCGGTTTTATCTTTTATGATTTCTAAAATCATCTTTAAGAAAAACTCCGTTTCGGGTTTTGAAAGCCCGGGTCAATTTCGGAAAAACATTGGTTCGATTCTTAATGATTTCATAAATCAATTTAAAGAGAAATCCGTTTTGGCCTTCTGGATGGCCCGGATTGATTTTGGAATTATTTGGTTGGAATCGGAAGAAATTTTGGCAAAAACTCCCACTCGAATGATGGTTCCTTTTTGTGGTCCGAAAAGCCTCGAAAAAGCCCGGGACAAGTCCTAGACAAGTCCCGGCCCAAGCCCAGAAAAGGGCTCGGACAAGGTCCGGACATAGCACGGCCCATAGGCCGGCATGTCCTGGCCGAAGCCTATCAAGGCCTGGTCTCGTCCTGGCCGGAGCCAGGACGCTAGTCCATGTACCAGACGCGTCCTA
>NW_028238464.1:60000-70000 GCF_041429995.1 Eschscholzia californica | reverse complement strand
TTACAAGACCGTCCCATGCCTTACGAAGGCCATCCCATGCGCGTCCCATGCCTTAGCAAGGCCGACCCATGCCTTACCTGAAGGAGTTGAAGGAGATGTCCTTCGACCAAGGTGACAATGCGAACAATTTGTCGGATAGGACAATTGATGTGGAAGATCATCAAGTCCGATTGATTTAGGGATCGTAGAGTTGTAGCTAGAGACCAACTACGATCGTCGAATTACGAAGTAATTCGCGGCTAACTTCGATCGGATCCTACAACGGGTTACACATAAGAGTGACAAATTGATCTAGGATATGACTAGTGGGAGTGAGATATAATCATGGGAGTGTCCCATAAACATATCTCATAGGCCTAAAAAGGAATTAGGCAAAGATAGTACAAAAAGGCCAAAAGCAGGGTTTTTGGGCCTAGGCCGATTCGTGCACTTTTAGGGCTCGGATTGGGCTGATTTTTGGAGGGACGTTTCCTTATGTTATGAACATTAAATCTGCCAATTTTGGCTGGGTTTGGACGTCATCTCCTTAGGGAATTGAGAAAATACCAATAGTTGCTATTTTCGACTATTTCCCTAAATCTTATTCTAAAGGGTGTTTTGGGAAACCTAAAAGGAGGTGGATTCTTATTAGGGTTCTATATAAACACTCTTAGGGCAGAGAATAAGGTGTGGAATTTCTCTCTAAGCTTTCTTACTCTACCACATCAAGTAGAGAAGAGAAAGTGAGCTAATTCCCATTAACTATCTATCTAGTCAAGAAGAAAGGAGTTCTTCTTCCAACCACCATTGGTGTGCTAGCTATACAACAAGGTGGGAGATCAAATTGATTGCTCGTGTCCCAAGTAGAGGAGCTACACTTGAAGCTCTTGATCTTCTCATAAGCAATTGGAAAGGTTCGAGGGAAAACTAGCGAATAAGGTATTTATCTTTCTAGTTTTAATTAATGATTATCATAGGCTTATGCATGTGATCCTGGGAATACTAGTGTAGACATTAGATGTCTTATTCCGCTATAAACACTAGTAGAAGGGTGCAAAACCCAACAGTGGTATCAGAGCCTCTTGCAATTAGCCTATCTTATCTAAGTTTTGGACCAATTCCATGCTTTTCTAGATAGAATATTGTGTTTAAAAGTGTTTTGAACACAAAATTTTGATTAATTTTGAATAAGATTCAAGTATTTGTCAAAAGATTTCAAAATTTGTTCTTGAAAAGAGTTTCAAAACCTGAAATTTTGATCCAAAATAGTTTGAGTAAGAGTTGTTTTTTTTTAGTTTTTGGAAACTTGTGAAAAACAAAATTTGGAAATTTAGAATTGTTCTAAAAGAATTTGAAATATTTTAGAAGTGTTTCAAATTTTGGAAATAGCAATTTAGAATTGCAACACAAAAAAAAAAAAGGGGAAAGACTATTGAGTTTTTTAGAAACTCAATAGGTCCGGCCAGGAAGCTTCCTGGCCGGACCAGTAGTCTGGAGGACGCGTCTGGGAGACGCGTCCCAGACTACTGGTGGATGCGTCTGGGGACGCGTCCGGGTACTCCAGGTCGCGTCTTCCAGACGCGACCAGTAGCTTAACCAGGACGCGTCTGGGACGCGTCCAGTAGCTACCATCAGACGCGTCTTGGAGACGCGTCTGGGGTCCTGGGTGTCTCGGACTAAGTCCGAGACACCTAGTGCTGGTCCGGTCCAGCATCAGATGCGTCTAGGACGCGTCTGGTGCTTGGACTAGCGTCCTGGCTCCGGCCAGGACGAGATCAGGCCTATTGGCCTCGGCTCGGACATGCCGGCCCTATGGGCCGTGCCATGTCCGGACCTTGTCCGGGCCCCTTTTTGGGCTTGGGCCGGGACTTGTCTAGGACTTGTCCCGGGTCTTTTCAAGGCTTTTCGGACCACGAAAAGGGACCACTATTCGAGTGGGAGTTTTATCCAAATTTTCTCCAAAATTCCAATCCAAATATTTCCGAAATAAACCCGGGCCATTCAAAGCCTAAACGGAATTTCTCTTTAAAATCAGATTTTAAAATCAAACCAAGACGCACCATTAGTCTAATCCTTTGATGTAGACTTAAGGTACGTACATGACATATAGATGTCGACAAAAGTATCTCCCGGATATACATGCATATATAATTGTTAGCCTTGAAATATATTATATGATTGCATGTGATGTGAATGCGGAAACTAGTATGGCCATAGAAAGTGTTTCTTATTTTTGTTTTGAGCACGGATGGGTGCCTAATTTGTAATAATTTTAATTTTCAAGTTTACACGATCTGCGAATCGTTTGAGTCTTGTAATTAGAGTTTAGGGTTTATGAGTCCATTGAAGAAGCTCAAGGAAGGAGTCCTAAGGTGAGTGGGAGAAATCAATGGAGGTTCAAAGATGGAGATCTAGACGAACCAAAAGACGAAACAAGAAGCAAACCAAAGGAGATTAGATCTTCTAGGTTAGAGGCCATACTAGGATCCATATGTGCTTGATTTACTTTCTCGCGCGCATTTACTTACTTATTTACGCTTTATGTCGTGGATGTTAGTTAGGCTAATTAGTTCACTAAAACGAACGCCAGACTAGCGTAAAAGTCCCTAAAAGTAATTTTGAGTACAGTGCCTATCCAAATTAAGACACTCCTTGCGCCCTTGTTCGAGGAAGGTGGGTCGGCCTTCGCAGAGTACCTCCTCTACCTTGGGACATTGCGGGTAGGCCTATAGAAGAGGCCTACATGTCTAAATGGTTCTACTCAACGAGATCAGCAAGAGAGTCTTGGATACTCGAGGCAAAAGGATGGATTTTACACTTAACATGTAATCCATCAACCGAGAATCATACGGTATGATCAGTGAAAGTGTTCACTCACCTAAATCAATGGGAATTAAGGGCAGGGCCCTAGTCCGCTTAATCCTTGAGAGATGGGATCTCGGAATCGCATTATTCATCTAGGGACATGTTTTATCTTGAATAATGTGGCAAAAACGTAGAACTTTTTTGCAAAAATTATCGAATGTAATACTTAGCAAAATCCTTTTTCTGTTTCATGTAGTTTTACTATGGCAAAAATCAATCTTTTCAACCTATGTTCAATCCTTGATGAGGACAAATTGAACATGGATAACTTCCTTGATTGGGAAAAGAGATTGAGAAGTGTTCTCAAGTCTACAAACAAAGAAAGCGTACTGGATACCCCTATTCCAAGAATAACTGCGAACTCAAAGGTTGAGGAACAAAAGCAGGCCAAAAGTATCCGGATGAAATCAATTTCAGTAACTTGCCTTATGTTGGCAACCATGGAACCTAATCTTCAAAAGAGATTCAGGAAAATGGATGCGCACACAATCATCCGTCGATTAAGGGACATGTCCCGAAACAAATCACGGTTGAGGAAGTACGGGACTTCCAAGGCAATCCGGAGAGGCATTGGAATGTCTGAATCAAAGAAAGAACTTCAACTGATTCAGAAGAACAAAAGGAAAAAGGAAGGAACTCGCGATTCCGACCAAGGTATCTATGTTATCGAAGTTAACTTAGCAAATACATTTGATTCTCAATCCTGGGTATTCGATACCGGATGTGGTGCTCATATCATTTATGATGTGCAGGGCCTTAAGGGAATCAAGTATTTATCTGGAAGGGAGCTTGTCCTACGAGTAGCAAATAGAGCAACGGTTGCTGCAAAAGCTGTAGGAACATTCAGTCTACCTTTAGAAACTGGTCTAGTTTTAGAACTTCATAATTGCTATTATGTACCCTCTATTTCTAGAAACATTATCTCTGTCTCAGAATTAGACAAAGAGGGATATCACCTATTAATAAAAAACCAGCGTTGTTCTTTATACAAAGGTGAAATGTTTTATACCAGTGCTAAGCTATACAACGGTCTCTATATTACGAATATTGAGAACGAAGTCTTCAACATAGAAACCAATAGGCTACGGTCAGATGATTCAAATCCAAGTTACCTTTGGCATTGTCGTTTGGGTCACATTAACATGACACGCATGAAGAAGCTCCATGAGCATGGACTTCTAGGTTCGTATAATTTAGAATCATATGACACATGCGAATCATGTTTAATGGGTAAAATGACGAGGTCTTCTTTTAAAGGAAAAGGAGACCGAGCCAAAGAACCCTTGGAACTCATACATACGGATGTATGCGGACCAATGAGTACTCCGGCGAGAGGTAACTATGGCTACTTCATCACGTTCACGGATGACTTCACTCGTTATGGTTACATATACTTGATGAGGCATAAGTCCGAATCGTTTGACATGTTCAAACAATTTCAGAACGAAGTAGAGAATCAACTTGGCAAGAAAATAAAAGCCATTCGATCCGATCGAGGTGGTGAATATTTGAGTCAAGAATTTGACGATCATCTTAGGAGTTGTGGTATAGTATCTCAACTCACTCCGCCAGGAACACCCCAGATGAATGGTGTTTCTGAAAGGAGAAATCGCACCTTGTTAGACATGGTTCGATCTATGATGAGTTTAGCAAATCTTCCAAACACGTTCTGGGGGTATGCTCTAGAAACGGCTGCTTTCACACTTAACCGAGCTCCGTCAAAAGCTGTAGAAAAGACGCCATATGAGTTATGGTTTGGAAAGGTTCCAAAGCTGTCTTTTCTCAAAGTCTGGGGATGCGAAGTTTATGTAAAACGTTTACAAGGAGACAAACTCGCACCTAAATCAGACAAATGTCTCTTTGTGGGCTATCCAAAAGAGACAAGGGGTTACTACTTCTACCACGAATCTGAGAACAAAGTGTTTGTTGCTCGAGATGGTGTCTTCCTTGAAAAGGAATTCCTTTCCAAACAGACAAGTGGGAGAAATGTAGATATCGATGAAATTCGATATGAGCAACAAATAAACACAGATATAGAGATATCAAGAGGTTTAGCGGCTCCTATCTATACACAAAGTATGGAAGAGGAAAATGAGGTCGAGAGAGTACCTCCCGCTCAAGTCGAATTAAATTCGCAGGAGACATCTCAACTAGTTGAGAACACTCCAAAAGTTGCTCAGGCCCCTCGTAGATCTCAAAGGCTCCAGGAATTATCTCAGAAAACAGATATCCTACTGTTAGAAGATAATGAGCCGAGTACCTACAACCAAGCTATGGCGAGCCCCGACTCCGAAAAATGGCTAAAAGCCATGAGGTCGGAAATGGATTCCATGTCAGAAAATCAAGTATGGAACTTGATCGATTTGCCCGATGGAGCAAAACCAATCGGATGCAAATGGGTTTTCAAAGTAAAAACTGACAAGGATGGAAACGTTAGCGTTTTCAAAGCTAGACTCGTGGCGAAAGGATACAAACAGATTCATGGTATAGACTATGATGAAACCTTTTCACCTGTCGCAATGCTTAAATCCATTCGGATCATTCTAGCAATTGCAGCTCATTATGATTATGAGATTTGGCAAATGGATGTCAAAACCGCCTTCCTAAACGGACACTTGGAAGAGGATGTGTACATGACACAACCCGAAGGTTTTTTAGATTCCAAAAATGCTGGAAAAGTTTGCAAGCTTAAGAAATCCATTTATGGACTCAAGCAAGCAAGCCGGAGTTGGAATCTTCGATTCGACGAGAAAATCAAAGAATTTGGATTTCTCAAGAATGCAGAAGAATCTTGTGTTTACAAGAAGGTTAGTGGGAGCGACCTAGTTTTCTTAGTCCTTTATGTCGATGACATATTAATCATAGGAAACAAGATTCCGATGTTGGAATCAGTTAAAGACTGGCTTCGGAAATGCTTCTCTATGAAGGACCTAGGGGAAGCAGAATACATATTGGGAATCAAGATCTATAGAGATAGATCAAAGAGGATGATCGGACTTAGTCAAGAAACTTATATAGATAAGATTCTTCAACGGTTCGAGATGACAAACTCCAAAAGAGGATTCCTTCCCATGTCACATGGTATGGTGCTTAGCAAAGATCAGTGTCCTAAGAGTCCTGATGAGCTAGCACACATGATGAAAGTACCCTATGCTTCGGCAATAGGATCAATCATGTACGCCATGATCTGCACTCGCCCAGACGTCTCATATGCTTTGAGCATGTGTAGCCGTTACCAATCAAATCCAGGCCAAGCGCACTGGCACGCCGCCAAGAATATCCTAAAGTACCTGAAAAGGACTAAGGATCATTTCCTGGTATATGGCGGGGAAGATACACTAAAAGTTGTAGGCCATGTGGATGCAAGCTTTCAAACTGATAGAGACGACTTCAAATCACAATCTGGGTTCGTCTACTGTCTGAATGGAGGAGCGGTATGTTGGAAAAGTTCCAAGCAGAGCACAGTTGCAGACTCTACCACTGAAGCAGAATACCTAGCGGCCTCGGAAGCTGCAAAGGAAGGAGTTTGGATCAAGAAGTTCATGATAGAACTTGGTGTCGTACCTGGCATGGAAGAGGGCGTGACTCTCTATTGTGACAACAACGGAGCAATAGCCCAAGCCAAGGAACCAAGAGCGCACCAAAAATCCAAACATATCCAAAGGAAGTACCACTTGATTAGAGAAATCATAGAAAGAAAAGATGTGGTAATTTGCAAGGTTCATACGGATGATAACGTTGCAGATCCGTTGACCAAACCGTTACCTCAGTCCAAACATGATTCACACATGAGGGACATTGGTATAAAGCGCATTGGGGAATGGCAACAAATGTAATTTGGATTCATAAAAGAGTTTATGTGCCTAATTACTTACATTCGATAAATAAAATAAAAGAAATTTTATTTTGTCCTTAGAATTTGGTTTGGTATTTTAAGAGACAGTCCACACGATAAAGAAAACGCTCCGAGTAGGCTTGTCAGATACGTGATCTGATGAATGAAACCCTACTAAGTGAACTTGGAGTGATTCATTATCAATTCCCTAGTCCAGGTCATTGCATGGACAACAATGACTCACGAAGACTAGTACGGGAGTCGATGGGATAGCGCAGTTTCATGGGCTATAGGAATAGTGTATTCGATTCGACTACGTGAGTGCATAATAGAGATTATGCGCTGGAATAACCCTCAACATGAGAAGTTCATCCAAAGAATGATGAAATCGTCAAACTTCTCATAAAGACAAGATTGAAGAGATTCCTCAAAACATGAGTGCTCAGCTCATCTTATGTAAGGAATGTCTGACTTTGGTTCCGTTAAACGCCGCGCCGTAAAAGGAGGTTATAAAGGCGGATACTGGGAAGGACAGGATAGACATGAAGTTGAGTGGGAGCGCAAGAATGGATTATGTCCTCCTAACCATGTTAGGATGCAGTGTCCTCGGGCCACTTGACGAGCAGCAACTGAAAATGCATGGCCGTGCTCAAATGGATTAAAAGTTAATCATTTGTTTTGACAGTTGTACTCGAGATCAAGAAAGTCTGAATGACGTGACGTATCAGATGGGATACTAAGTGACATGGGAATCGAGCATTGTACTTGTTCTAAGTCCAAGTGGGAGTCTGAAGGAGTTGAAGGAGATGTCCTTCGACCAAGGTGACAATGCGAACAATTTGTCGGATAGGACAATTGATGTGGAAGATCATCAAGTCCGATTGATTTAGGGATCGTAGAGTTGTAGCTAGAGACCAACTACGATCGTCGAATTACGAAGTAATTCGCGGCTAACTTCGATCGGATCCTACAACGGGTTACACATAAGAGTGACAAATTGATCTAGGATATGACTAGTGGGAGTGAGATATAATCATGGGAGTGTCCCATAAACATATCTCATAGGCCTAAAAAGGAATTAGGCAAAGATAGTACAAAAAGGCCAAAAGCAGGGTTTTTGGGCCTAGGCCGATTCGTGCACTTTTAGGGCTCGGATTGGGCTGATTTTTGGAGGGACGTTTCCTTATGTTATGAACATTAAATCTGCCAATTTTGGCTGGGTTTGGACGTCATCTCCTTAGGGAATTGAGAAAATACCAATAGTTGCTATTTTCGACTATTTCCCTAAATCTTATTCTAAAGGGTGTTTTGGGAAACCTAAAAGGAGGTGGATTCTTATTAGGGTTCTATATAAACACTCTTAGGGCAGAGAATAAGGTGTGGAATTTCTCTCTAAGCTTTCTTACTCTACCACATCAAGTAGAGAAGAGAAAGTGAGCTAATTCCCATTAACTATCTATCTAGTCAAGAAGAAAGGAGTTCTTCTTCCAACCACCATTGGTGTGCTAGCTATACAACAAGGTGGGAGATCAAATTGATTGCTCGTGTCCCAAGTAGAGGAGCTACACTTGAAGCTCTTGATCTTCTCATAAGCAATTGGAAAGGTTCGAGGGAAAACTAGCGAATAAGGTATTTATCTTTCTAGTTTTAATTAATGATTATCATAGGCTTATGCATGTGATCCTGGGAATACTAGTGTAGACATTAGATGTCTTATTCCGCTATAAACACTAGTAGAAGGGTGCAAAACCCAACATTACCAAGGCCGAACCATGCCTTACCAAGGCCGTCCCATCGATCTCGGAGAAAGTACATCATCATGACATCGGAATACGGCCCCAACATCGATCTCGGAGAAAGTACATCATCATAACATCGGATCGGATGTGTATCCATCGAAGTTCCATCGACACTTCGAGAAGATCGAACATAGCTTCCTAGCATGTTAAAGGTTCGGTGCTAATGGGGACATAAAGATCCCACGACGTTCCAAACGAAAGTAAAGTGTTCCGTGCGTGTGAACTACGTTGTCCCATGTGCCGGCTCTCGACTCCTAAGATGTCCCATGTAAATGCCCTTCGTGGGAAAGAATGTCCCGTGCAACGTCCCTTGATGATCCCCATAAGGTGTCCCATGTGCGTCCCATGATGTCCCATGCGCGTCCCGTGCCGTCCGAGCCTCACCAAGGCCGTCCCATGCGCGTCTCGTGCCGTCCCGAGCTGTGCCGAGGCCGTCCCGTGCTGTCCCATGCCGTCCCGAGCCTCGCCAAGGCCGTCCCGTGCCGTCCGAGTTGTGCCGAGGCCGTCCCGTGCCGTCCCGTGCTGTCCCATGCCGTCCCGAGCCTCGCCAAGGCCGTCCCATGCGCGTCCCGTGCCGTCCGAGCTGTGCCGAGGCCGTCCCGTGCTGTCCCATGCCGTCCCGAGCCTCGCCAAGGCCGTCCCATGCGCGTCCCGTGCCGTCCGAGCTGTGCCGAGGCCGTCCCGTGCTGTCCCATGCCGTCCCGAGCCTCGCCAAGGCCGTCCCATGCGCGTCCCGTGCCGTCCGAGCCTCACAAAGGCCGTCCCAGGCCGTCCCGTGCCGTCCCATGCGCGTCCCGTGCCGTCCGAGCCTCACCAGGGCCGTGACATGCCGTCCCGAGCCTGACCAAGGCCGTCCCGAGCCTCACCAAGGCCGTCCATGCGCGTCCCGAGCTGTCCCATGCCGTCCCGAGCCTTAGCAAGGCCGTCCCATTCGCGTCCCGTGCTGTCCCATGCCGTCCCGAGCCTTAGCAAGGCCGTCCCATTCGCGTCCCGTGCCGTCCCATGCGCGTCCCGTGCTGTCCCGTGCCGTCCCGAGCCTGACCAATGCTGTCCCGTGCGCGTCCCATTCTTTTGGCTCGGCTGGCCCGTGCATTCTATGGGGTCGTGGGACATTTCGAAATCCACCCGGGCCATTTCGACTCTCTCTTCATTAATACTATTGAGGTATTATTTATGAATTATTGGAGAAAAGAAACGGAAGAAAATATTTTTTTTTCTATTTTTTATGAATTTTCCGGTGTTTATTCACTTAAAAATTCATAGAAAAATAAATATTTATCGGAATCGCTATTATAATATATCAAAAAAATCCTTGCGAAAAGACCTTTCCAACGAGTATAAGTTTGCTGGATTCCGACGAGTAACGAAGGAGTAAAGGCCCAGTATGCTTGGTTAAAAAATTGATGTTTCCTTGTGAAAATAGGAAAAACAATAACTTTGCACTATAAGGGGGAGGGTTGAGCTCCTTCCCCAGAGCGTGCACAGCACTTGTGCTGGCACGTTCCCTAGTGCTCGCCAAGCA
>NW_028238464.1:37500-40000 GCF_041429995.1 Eschscholzia californica | reverse complement strand
GTGTATCCATCGAAGTTCCATCGACACTTCGAGAAGATCGAACATAGCTTCCTAGCATGTTAAAGGTTCGGTGCTAATGGGGACATAAAGATCCCACGACGTTCCAAACGAAAGTAAAGTGTTCCGTGCGTGTGAACTACGTTGTCCCATGTGCCGGCTCTCGACTCCTAAGATGTCCCATGTAAATGCCCTTCGTGGGAAAGAATGTCCCGTGCAACGTCCCTTGATGATCCCCATAAGGTGTCCCATGTGCGTCCCATGATGTCCCATGCGCGTCCCGTGCCGTCCGAGCCTCACCAAGGCCGTCCCATGCGCGTCTCGTGCCGTCCCGAGCTGTGCCGAGGCCGTCCCGTGCTGTCCCATGCCGTCCCGAGCCTCGCCAAGGCCGTCCCGTGCCGTCCGAGTTGTGCCGAGGCCGTCCCGTGCCGTCCCGTGCTGTCCCATGCCGTCCCGAGCCTCGCCAAGGCCGTCCCATGCGCGTCCCGTGCCGTCCGAGCTGTGCCGAGGCCGTCCCGTGCTGTCCCATGCCGTCCCGAGCCTCGCCAAGGCCGTCCCATGCGCGTCCCGTGCCGTCCGAGCTGTGCCGAGGCCGTCCCGTGCTGTCCCATGCCGTCCCGAGCCTCGCCAAGGCCGTCCCATGCGCGTCCCGTGCCGTCCGAGCCTCACAAAGGCCGTCCCAGGCCGTCCCGTGCCGTCCCATGCGCGTCCCGTGCCGTCCGAGCCTCACCAGGGCCGTGACATGCCGTCCCGAGCCTGACCAAGGCCGTCCCGAGCCTCACCAAGGCCGTCCATGCGCGTCCCGAGCTGTCCCATGCCGTCCCGAGCCTTAGCAAGGCCGTCCCATTCGCGTCCCGTGCTGTCCCATGCCGTCCCGAGCCTTAGCAAGGCCGTCCCATTCGCGTCCCGTGCCGTCCCATGCGCGTCCCGTGCTGTCCCGTGCCGTCCCGAGCCTGACCAATGCTGTCCCGTGCGCGTCCCATTCTTTTGGCTCGGCTGGCCCGTGCATTCTATGGGGTCGTGGGACATTTCGAAATCCACCCGGGCCATTTCGACTCTCTCTTCATTAATACTATTGAGGTATTATTTATGAATTATTGGAGAAAAGAAACGGAAGAAAATATTTTTTTTTCTATTTTTTATGAATTTTCCGGTGTTTATTCACTTAAAAATTCATAGAAAAATAAATATTTATCGGAATCGCTATTATAATATATCAAAAAAATCCTTGCGAAAAGACCTTTCCAACGAGTATAAGTTTGCTGGATTCCGACGAGTAACGAAGGAGTAAAGGCCCAGTATGCTTGGTTAAAAAATTGATGTTTCCTTGTGAAAATAGGAAAAACAATAACTTTGCACTATAAGGGGGAGGGTTGAGCTCCTTCCCCAGAGCGTGCACAGCACTTGTGCTGGCACGTTCCCTAGTGCTCGCCAAGCACCATAGGGCATCCAAAGGGCAAAGCTCGGCCTACTACATGATGGGAAGCTTCTAATATGTCGGAATACGAAGAGATTTCGTGCGACCCGAAGCTCGGCTCGGGCGTCCCGGCCTGTGCCGAGCTGTGCCGAGCGCGTCCCAGGCCGTCCCGAGCCAAGTCTCGGGCGTCCCAGGCCGTCCCGAGCCAAGTCTCGGGCGTCCCAGGCCGGCCCGAGCAAAGTCTCGGACGTCCCAGGCCGTCCCGAGCTGTGTCGAGGCCGTCCCAGGGCGTCCCGAGCTGGAGCGAGGGCGTCCCAGGCCGTCCCGAGCCAAGTCTCGGGCGTCCCAGGCCGTCCCGAGCAAAGTCTCGGACGTCCCAGGCCGTCCCGAGCAAAGTCTCGGGCGTCCCAGGCCGTCCCGAGCTGTGCCGAGGCCGTCCCAGGCCGTCCCGAGCTGTGGCAAGGGCGTCCCAGGCCGTCCCGAGCAAAGTCTCGGGCGTCCCATGCCGTCCCGAGCTGTGGCAAGGGCGTCCCAGGCCGTCCCGAGCTGTGCCGAGGCCGTCCCGAGCCTAGTCTCGGGCGTCCCAGGCCGTCCCGAGCTATGGCGAGGGCGTCCCAGGCCGTCCCGAGCCAAGTCTCGGGCGTACCTGGCCGTCCCGAGCTGTAGCGAGGGCGTCCCATGCCGTCCCGGGATGTCCCATGCGCGTCCCGTGCCGGCCCGAGCAACAGCTCGGGCGTCCCGTGCCTCGGCCCTTCCAAGTGGTGCTTCGTCGGACATCTCGATATCCACTCGAGCATTTTCGACCATTCTCCATATGTGGGTGTGTGGGTATTTATCAGGAATATTGGAGAAAGAATCGGGAAAAAAATATTTTTTTTCTATTTTTTTTGAATTTTTAATTGTTTATTCACTTAAAAATTCATAAAAAAATAAATATTTATCGGAATCGCTATTATTATATATCAAAAGAATCCTTGTGAAAAGACCTTTCCAACGAATGCAAGTTTGTTGGATTTGGACGAGTAACGAAGGAGCAAAGGCCGAGTATGCTTGGTTAAAAATTTGATGTTTCCTTGTGAAAATAGG
>NW_028238464.1:5000-7500 GCF_041429995.1 Eschscholzia californica | reverse complement strand
TCCCGTGCTGTCCCATGCCGTCCCGAGCCTCGCCAAGGCCGTCCCGTGCCGTCCGAGTTGTGCCGAGGCCGTCCCGTGCCGTCCCGTGCTGTCCCATGCCGTCCCGAGCCTCGCCAAGGCCGTCCCATGCGCGTCCCGTGCCGTCCGAGCTGTGCCGAGGCCGTCCCGTGCTGTCCCATGCCGTCCCGAGCCTCGCCAAGGCCGTCCCATGCGCGTCCCGTGCCGTCCGAGCTGTGCCGAGGCCGTCCCGTGCTGTCCCATGCCGTCCCGAGCCTCGCCAAGGCCGTCCCATGCGCGTCCCGTGCCGTCCGAGCCTCACAAAGGCCGTCCCAGGCCGTCCCGTGCCGTCCCATGCGCGTCCCGTGCCGTCCGAGCCTCACCAGGGCCGTGACATGCCGTCCCGAGCCTGACCAAGGCCGTCCCGAGCCTCACCAAGGCCGTCCATGCGCGTCCCGAGCTGTCCCATGCCGTCCCGAGCCTTAGCAAGGCCGTCCCATTCGCGTCCCGTGCTGTCCCATGCCGTCCCGAGCCTTAGCAAGGCCGTCCCATTCGCGTCCCGTGCCGTCCCATGCGCGTCCCGTGCTGTCCCGTGCCGTCCCGAGCCTGACCAATGCTGTCCCGTGCGCGTCCCATTCTTTTGGCTCGGCTGGCCCGTGCATTCTATGGGGTCGTGGGACATTTCGAAATCCACCCGGGCCATTTCGACTCTCTCTTCATTAATACTATTGAGGTATTATTTATGAATTATTGGAGAAAAGAAACGGAAGAAAATATTTTTTTTTCTATTTTTTATGAATTTTCCGGTGTTTATTCACTTAAAAATTCATAGAAAAATAAATATTTATCGGAATCGCTATTATAATATATCAAAAAAATCCTTGCGAAAAGACCTTTCCAACGAGTATAAGTTTGCTGGATTCCGACGAGTAACGAAGGAGTAAAGGCCCAGTATGCTTGGTTAAAAAATTGATGTTTCCTTGTGAAAATAGGAAAAACAATAACTTTGCACTATAAGGGGGAGGGTTGAGCTCCTTCCCCAGAGCGTGCACAGCACTTGTGCTGGCACGTTCCCTAGTGCTCGCCAAGCACCATAGGGCATCCAAAGGGCAAAGCTCGGCCTACTACATGATGGGAAGCTTCTAATATGTCGGAATACGAAGAGATTTCGTGCGACCCGAAGCTCGGCTCGGGCGTCCCGGCCTGTGCCGAGCTGTGCCGAGCGCGTCCCAGGCCGTCCCGAGCCAAGTCTCGGGCGTCCCAGGCCGTCCCGAGCCAAGTCTCGGGCGTCCCAGGCCGGCCCGAGCAAAGTCTCGGACGTCCCAGGCCGTCCCGAGCTGTGTCGAGGCCGTCCCAGGGCGTCCCGAGCTGGAGCGAGGGCGTCCCAGGCCGTCCCGAGCCAAGTCTCGGGCGTCCCAGGCCGTCCCGAGCAAAGTCTCGGACGTCCCAGGCCGTCCCGAGCAAAGTCTCGGGCGTCCCAGGCCGTCCCGAGCTGTGCCGAGGCCGTCCCAGGCCGTCCCGAGCTGTGGCAAGGGCGTCCCAGGCCGTCCCGAGCAAAGTCTCGGGCGTCCCATGCCGTCCCGAGCTGTGGCAAGGGCGTCCCAGGCCGTCCCGAGCTGTGCCGAGGCCGTCCCGAGCCTAGTCTCGGGCGTCCCAGGCCGTCCCGAGCTATGGCGAGGGCGTCCCAGGCCGTCCCGAGCCAAGTCTCGGGCGTACCTGGCCGTCCCGAGCTGTAGCGAGGGCGTCCCATGCCGTCCCGGGATGTCCCATGCGCGTCCCGTGCCGGCCCGAGCAACAGCTCGGGCGTCCCGTGCCTCGGCCCTTCCAAGTGGTGCTTCGTCGGACATCTCGATATCCACTCGAGCATTTTCGACCATTCTCCATATGTGGGTGTGTGGGTATTTATCAGGAATATTGGAGAAAGAATCGGGAAAAAAATATTTTTTTTCTATTTTTTTTGAATTTTTAATTGTTTATTCACTTAAAAATTCATAAAAAAATAAATATTTATCGGAATCGCTATTATTATATATCAAAAGAATCCTTGTGAAAAGACCTTTCCAACGAATGCAAGTTTGTTGGATTTGGACGAGTAACGAAGGAGCAAAGGCCGAGTATGCTTGGTTAAAAATTTGATGTTTCCTTGTGAAAATAGGGAAAACAATAACTTTGCACTATATAGGGGAGGGGTGAGCTCCCTCCCCAGGCCGTGCACAGCCCTTGGGCTGGCAGGTGCCTTGGCCCTTGGGATGCAACATAAGGCATCCCAAGGGCAAAGCTCGGCACGGGGGTGGATGGGAAGCTTCCAAGAGTTGCCCAACTCATCCCCGACGTGGAAAATCGAAGAGGCGGCTGGGGGGGCCCGGGGGGGCACCACGGGCAAAAAATCAAAAACTCCCCAGCCTATGCCGGACACTTGGGGAAGCATCCCCGAAGGTGTCCGAGCTGCTGGGGGGGCCCGGGGGGCACCACGGGCCAAAAATCGAAAAGTCCCCATCCTATG
>NW_028238463.1:130000-131205 GCF_041429995.1 Eschscholzia californica | reverse complement strand
CCCCCTTATAGTGCAAAGTTATTGTTTTGCCTATTTTCACAAGGAAACATCAATTTTTTAACCAAGCATACTGGGCCTTTACTCCTTCGTTACTCGTCGGAATCCAGCAAACTTATACTCGTTGGAAAGGCCTTTTCGCAAGGATTTTTTTGATATATTATAATAGCGATTCCGATAAATATTTATTTTTCTATGAATTTTTAAGTGAATAAACACCGGAAAATTCATAAAAAATAGAAAAAAAAATATTTTCTTCCGTTTCTTTTCTCCAATAATTCATAAATAATACCTCAATAGTATAAATGAAGAGAGAGTCGAAATGGCCCGGGTGGGTTTCGAAATGTCCCACGACCCCATAGAATGCACGGGCCAGCCGAGCCAAAGCAGGGGACGCGCATGGGACAGCAGGGGACGCGCACGGGACAGCGTCCCTATGGCTCGGGACGGCATGGGACAGTACGGGACGCCCTTGGTAAAGCTCGGGAATCCCATCGGACGCGCATGGGACGGCCTTGCTAAGGCTCGGGACGGGCTTGCTAAGGCTCGGGACGGATGGGACAGCACGGGACGCGCATCGGACGGCCTTGCTAAGGCTCGGGACGGCATGGAACAGCACGGGACGGCCTTGGTGAGGCTCGGGACGGCATGGGACAGCACGGGACGGCCTTGGTGAGGCTCGGGACGGCATGGGACAGCACGGGACGGCCTTGGTAAGGCTCGGGACGGCATGGGACAGCACGGGACGGCCTTGGTAAGGCTCGGGACGGCATGGGACAGCACGGGACGGCCTTGGTGAGGCACGGGACGGCCTCGGTGAGGCTCGGGACGGCATGGGACAGCACGGGACGGCCTTGCTAAGGCTCGGGATGGCCTGGGACGGCCTTGGTGAGGCTTGGACGGCACGGGACGCGCATGGGACAGCATGTGACGGCCTTGGTAAGGCTGGGCACGGCATGGGACGCACATGGGACACCTTATGGGGATCATCAAGGGACGTTGCACGGGACATTCTTAGCCATGAAGGGCCTTCACATGGGACATCTTAGGAGTCAAGAGCCGGCACATGGGACAATGGAGTTCACACGCACGGAACACTTCGGCTACTTCCGTTCGGAACGTCGTGGGATCTTTATGTCCCCATTAGCACCGACGCATCAACATGCTAGGAAGCTAGGTCCGAACTTCTCGAAGTGTCGATGGCACTT
>NW_028238463.1:100000-110000 GCF_041429995.1 Eschscholzia californica | reverse complement strand
CTCGGCACAGCTCGGGACGGCCTGGGACGCCCGAGACTTTGCTCGGGACGGCCTGGGACGTCCGAGACTTTGCTCGGGACGGCCTGGGACGTCCGAGACTTTGCTCGGGACGGCCTGGGACGCCCGAGACTTGGCTCGGGACGGCCTGGGACGCCCTCGCTACAGCTCGGGACGCCCGAGACTTGGCTCGGGACGGCCTGGGACGCCCGAGACTTGGCTCGGGACGGCCTGGGACGCCCGAGACTTGGCTCGGGACGGCCTGGGACGCGCTCGGCACAGCTCGGGACAGGCCGGGACGCCCGAGCCGAGCTTCGGGTCGCACGAAATCTCTTCGTATTCCGACATATTAGAAGCTTCCCATCATGTAGTAGGCCGAGCTTTGCCCTTTGGATGCCCTATGGTGCTTGGCGAGCACTAGGGAACGTGCCAGCACAAGTGCTGTGCACGCTCTGGGGAAGGAGCTCAACCCTCCCCCTTATAGTGCAAAGTTATTGTTTTGCCTATTTTCACAAGGAAACATCAATTTTTTAACCAAGCATACTGGGCCTTTACTCCTTCGTTACTCGTCGGAATCCAGCAAACTTATACTCGTTGGAAAGGCCTTTTCGCAAGGATTTTTTTGATATATTATAATAGCGATTCCGATAAATATTTATTTTTCTATGAATTTTTAAGTGAATAAACACCGGAAAATTCATAAAAAATAGAAAAAAAAATATTTTCTTCCGTTTCTTTTCTCCAATAATTCATAAATAATACCTCAATAGTATAAATGAAGAGAGAGTCGAAATGGCCCGGGTGGGTTTCGAAATGTCCCACGACCCCATAGAATGCACGGGCCAGCCGAGCCAAAGCAGGGGACGCGCATGGGACAGCAGGGGACGCGCACGGGACAGCGTCCCTATGGCTCGGGACGGCATGGGACAGTACGGGACGCCCTTGGTAAAGCTCGGGAATCCCATCGGACGCGCATGGGACGGCCTTGCTAAGGCTCGGGACGGGCTTGCTAAGGCTCGGGACGGATGGGACAGCACGGGACGCGCATCGGACGGCCTTGCTAAGGCTCGGGACGGCATGGAACAGCACGGGACGGCCTTGGTGAGGCTCGGGACGGCATGGGACAGCACGGGACGGCCTTGGTGAGGCTCGGGACGGCATGGGACAGCACGGGACGGCCTTGGTAAGGCTCGGGACGGCATGGGACAGCACGGGACGGCCTTGGTAAGGCTCGGGACGGCATGGGACAGCACGGGACGGCCTTGGTGAGGCACGGGACGGCCTCGGTGAGGCTCGGGACGGCATGGGACAGCACGGGACGGCCTTGCTAAGGCTCGGGATGGCCTGGGACGGCCTTGGTGAGGCTTGGACGGCACGGGACGCGCATGGGACAGCATGTGACGGCCTTGGTAAGGCTGGGCACGGCATGGGACGCACATGGGACACCTTATGGGGATCATCAAGGGACGTTGCACGGGACATTCTTAGCCATGAAGGGCCTTCACATGGGACATCTTAGGAGTCAAGAGCCGGCACATGGGACAATGGAGTTCACACGCACGGAACACTTCGGCTACTTCCGTTCGGAACGTCGTGGGATCTTTATGTCCCCATTAGCACCGACGCATCAACATGCTAGGAAGCTAGGTCCGAACTTCTCGAAGTGTCGATGGCACTTGGACGGATACGCATCCGATCCGATGTTATGATGATGTACTTTCTCCGATATCGATGTCGGGGTGTATTCCGATGTTATGATGTACTTTCTCCGAGATCGATGGGACGACCTTGGTAAGGCATGGGTCGGCCTTGGTAAGGCTCGGACGGCACGGGACGCGCATGGGACGGCCTTAGTAAGGCTCGGGACAAAATGGGACAGCACGGGACGCCATGGGACGGCCTTGGTAAGGCTCGGGACGGCCTGGGACGGCCTTAGTAAGGCTCGGGACAGCACGGGACGTCCTTGGTAAGGCTCGGGACGGCATGGGACAGCGCGGGACGCCATGGGACGGCCTTGGTGAGGCTCGGACGGCACGGGACGCGCATGGGACGGCCTTAGTAAGGCTCGGGACAAAATGCGACGGCACGGGACGCCATGAGACGGCCTTGGTGAGGCTCGGACGGCACGGGACGCGCATGGGACGGCCTTAGTAAGGCTCGGGACAAAATGCGACAGCAAGGGACGCCATGGGACGGCCTTGGTGAGGCTCGGACGGCACGGGACGCGCATGGGACGGCCTTACTAAGGCTCGGGACAAAATGCGACAGCACGGGACGCGCATGGGACGGCCTTAGTAAGGCTCGGGACAAAATGCGACAGCAAGGGACGCCATGGGACGGCCTTGGTGAGGCTCGGACGGCACGGGACGCGCATGGGACGGCCTTACTAAGGCTCGGGACAAAATGCGACAGCACGGGACGCCATGGGACGGCCTTGGTAAGGCTCGGGACGGCATGGGACAGCACGGGACGCCCTTGGTGAGGCTCGGGACGGCCTTAGTAAGGCTCGGGACAGCACGGGAAGCCATGGGACAGCACGGGACGCCATGGAACAGCACGGGACGGCCTTGGTGAGGCTCGGGACAGCACGGGACAGCACGGGACAGCACGGGACGCCATGGGACAGCACAGGACGCCATGGGACAGCACGGGACGCCATGGGACGCATCCCGGTATGCCCGACCAGCAAGGCATTGGCATGGGACGCATCCTGGGATGCCCGAGCAGCAAGGTCGCGGCGTGGGACATTCTTAGGCATCAAGGGTCGCGGCATGGGACATTCCTAGGCATCAAGGGTCGGGGCATGGGACATTCTTAGGCGTCAAGGGTCGTGGCATGGGACATCACATGGGCCATCTTATGCTTCTTAGGCACCAAGGGTCGGGACATGGGTGCGTCAAGGCAGGGACATCTTAGTGGGACTTGGTGCGTTCCAACACCCTTTGTAGGACACCAAGGCATGGACATCTTATTGGGACTTGGTGCGTTCCAACACCCTTTGCGGGACACCAAGGCAGGGACATCTTAGTGGGACTTGGTGCGTTCCAACACTAAGGCATGGACATTTTAGTGAGCGGGCGCACACCTCCTGCGGGAAAAATACACACGTAGCCCGGTAGCGGAAAACGTGCAAAATATATTTAAGGGGATGATGTATGTGTTGTTGGGTAAATGGGGTTAAGTGTTGGGGGGGGGAGGGGGGGGGAGGGGGGGACGAATCGGTGCGACACGGGGCTGAATCTCAGTGGATCGTGGCAGCAAGGCCACTCTGCCACTTACTGAAGGAGTTGAAGGAGATGTCCTTCGACCAAGGTGACAATGCGAACAATTTGTCGGATAGGACAATTGATGTGGAAGATCATCAAGTCCGATTGATTTAGGGATCGTAGAGTTGTAGCTAGAGACCAACTACGATCGTCGAATTACGAAGTAATTCGCGGCTAACTTCGATCGGATCCTACAACGGGTTACACATAAGAGTGACAAATTGATCTAGGATATGACTAGTGGGAGTGAGATATAATCATGGGAGTGTCCCATAAACATATCTCATAGGCCTAAAAAGGAATTAGGCAAAGATAGTACAAAAAGGCCAAAAGCAGGGTTTTTGGGCCTAGGCCGATTCGGGCACTTTTAGGGCTCGGATTGGGCTGATTTTTGGAGGGACGTTTCCTTATGTTATGAACATTAAATCTGCCAATTTTGGCTGGGTTTGGACGTCATCTCCTTAGGGAATTGAGAAAATACCAATAGTTGCTATTTTCGACTATTTCCCTAAATCTTATTCTAAAGGGTGTTTTGGGAAACCTAAAAGGAGGTGGATTCTTATTAGGGTTCTATATAAACACTCTTAGGGCAGAGAATAAGGTGTGGAATTTCTCTCTAAGCTTTCTTACTCTACCACATCAAGTAGAGAGGAGAAAGTGAGCTAATTCCCATTAACTATCTATCTAGTCAAGCAAGAAGAAGGTCTTCTTATTATTCAACCACCATTGGTGTGCTAGCTATACAACAAGGTGGGAGATCAAATTGATTGCTCGTGTCCCAAGTAGAGGAGCTACACTTGAAGCTCTTGGTCTTCTTCAATCAATTCAACTAGTTTGAGGGAAAAGCGATTAAGGTAATCCACTATCTCCATTAGATTAATTACTAGTTTTGCATGTGATCCTGGGAATACTAGTGTAGACATTAGATGTCTTAATTCCGCTATAAACACTAGTAGAAGGGTTTAAAACCCTACAGTGGCGTCAGAGCCTCTTGCTATTAACTAGTTTTTGCTAAGAATCGAACTAGTTCATATTAGATATAATTGATAGTTTGATAAATTGAGTTTATAAAAATATTTTAAAAGTGTTTTAAAACTATTTAAACTCACAATTTGATAATATTGAATGGGATTCAATGAATTTCAAATTAAGAATCAAATTGATGATTAAAAGTGTTTTAAAACTCAATTAGATTGAATTTCGGACTAATCCATGCTTGATTAAGTTGATAGTTATGTTTAAAAGAGTTTTAAACATAAGAAATTGATTGATTTTGAATGGGATTCAAGAATTTTTCAAATAGATTTCAAAATTGTTCTTTGAAAAAGTTTTCAAAAACCTAGACTTTGATCCAAAATTGGTTTGATTAAGAGTTGTTTTCAAGTTTTGGAAACTTTTGAAAAACAAAGATTTTTGGAATTTTAGAAGTGTTCTAAAAAGAAGTGTTTTGAGTTTTGGGAAACTCTCAAAACAAAATTTGGAAATTTTAAAAGTTTCTACAAGTTTTGTAAAAATTTTAGAAGTGTTCTAAAAGATTTCAAAATTTTAAGAAAAGTTTTAAATTTGGAAAATAGCAACTTAGAGTTGCAAAAGAAAAAAAAAAAAAAAAATTTTTGGAAACTAGGGTTTTGAAAAACCCTAGTGTCCGGCCAGGAAGCTTCCTGGCCGGACCGGGAGCTCCTGGATGCGTCCTCTGGACGCATCCAGAGCAGCTGCTGAGACGCGTCTAGGACGCGACCAGCAGCTGCGACAGAAGCTTCTGGACGCGTCTTGAAGACGCGTCCAGAGCAGCTGTTGGGACGCGTCTTGGAGACGCGACCAGCAGCTGCGGAGGGAGCTTCCTGGACGCGTCTAGGACGCGTCCAGAGCACTCGACCAGACGCGTCTTGGAGACGCGTCTGGGAGGTTCTGGGTGTCTCGGACTAGTCCGAGACACCTAGTGCTGGTCCGGTCCAGCATCAGACACGTCTAGGACGCGTCTGGTACATGGACTAGCGTCCTGGCTCCGGCCAGGACGAGACCAGGCCTTGATAGGCTTCGGCCAGGACATGCCGGCCTATGGGCCGTGCTATGTCCGGACCTTGTCCGAGCCCTTTTCTGGGCTTGGGCCGGGACTTGTCTAGGACTTGTCCCGGGCTTTTTCGAGGCTTTTCGGACCACAAAAAGGAACCATCATTCGAGTGGGAGTTTTTGCCAAAATTTCTTCCGATTCCAACCAAATAATTCCAAAATCAATCCGGGCCATCCAGAAGGCCAAAACGGATTTCTCTTTAAATTGATTTATGAAATCATTAAGAATCGAACCAATGTTTTTCCGAAATTGACCCGGGCTTTCAAAACCCGAAACGGAGTTTTTCTTAAAGATGATTTTAGAAATCATAAAAGATAAAACCGGAACGCACCACTAGTTGAATTCTTCGAATTTAGACTTAAGGTCCGTAATGTGACATGTGATGTCAACAAAAGTATCTCCCAAGATAATCATGCATATATAATTCTTAGCCTTGATATATTATATGATTGCATGTGATGTGAATGCGGGAAACTAGTATGGCCATAGATTTATATCTTTATTCTTGTTTTAAGCACGGATGGGTGCATGCTTTGTAATTAATTTTAATTTCAAGTTTATACGATCTGCGAATCGTTAGAGTCTTGTAATTAGAGTTTAGGGTCAATGAGTCCATTGAAGAAAACTCAAGGATGGAATCCAAAGGCGAGTGGGAGAAATCAATGGAGGTTCAAGGATGGAGATCTAGACGAACCAAAAGGCGAAACAAGAAGAAAACCAAAGGAGATTAGATCTTCTAGGTTAGGGGCCATACTAGGATCCATGTCTGCTTGATTTACTTTCTCGCGCGCATTTACTTACTTATTTACGCTTTATGTCGTGGATGTTAGTTAGGCTAAATAGTTCACTATAACAAACGCCAGACTAGCGTAAAAGTCCCCAAAAGTAATCTTGAGTAATCGCCTATCCAGATTAAGACACTCGTTGCGCCCTTGTTCGAGGAAGGTGGGTCGGCCTTCGCAGAGTACCTCCTCTACCTTGGGACAATGCGGGTAGGTCTATAGAAGAGGCCTACACGTCTAAATGGTTCTACTCAACGAGATCAGCAAGAGAGTCTTGGATACTCGAGGCAAAAGGATAGATTAGTCATTCATTAATGAAATCTATCAACCAAGAGTCATAAGGTATGATCAGTGAAGTAGTTCACTCACCCGGAACGACGGAGTCAAAGGGTAGGGCCTTCGTCCGCTTTACTCCGAAGAACTGGGGTCTTGGAATCACTTATTCAATCGGGGACGATTTTATTGAATAATGTGGGAAAACTAAGTTTTTTCAAAAACGATAACGAGTTTTAAAACTTTGTCATTTCTTTATGTAGTTTTTAAGATGACACGTAGAAACGGTTTCAACATTGAATCACACCTAAGGGAGGTGTTGATCCACTTCCAAGAATGGAAGAATGAATCCGAGAATAGTTCTCAGATTCAAAAGAAAGGTCACTAGAATACCCAATCCCAATGTTGACTCATACAAGAGAAGGTCAAAAGCCTTTTGCAAGCAATCGTATAACATTCTCTTTGAAAGAGCAATGGATGCTAGCACGACCATTAAGACAAACTGAGGAAGAAATTCCTACAAAAGTCATAAATGGAGAGGTACGAGACCTCCAAGGCAATCTGAAAGTCATCCTAAGGGAAGACAACAGAATACATCTATCACCCAAATTCAATATCGATTGAACAAAGATAGATAAGACCTTAAATGAGTCACTCAGATTGTTACGAACAAACTGAGCAGAACATACGGGAATATCTAAATCTTGAGATTTGGTACAAAGAATCTAAGAAAGAGATCTTGAGATTCAAAAGGGCAAAAGGATCAGTCAAGTGAGACAAACATTTGATCAAAGAAAAGCAGTTGCCGAGTACATGATCAAGAGTATTCCTCATTACTGTGAATGTTTCTAAAACAATGGCTAGACCATTTAAAAGGAAACTACCTTTAGCACCTGGAGGACAAAAGGAATGGAATTATGAATTCCGGTTCCGTATCCTTGCTAACAAAGTTAAAAACAAGTATCGTAAAATTCCTTCATCAGGTATTTAAGACCAGATGAGCGGCTCAGTGGGAGCTTAAGGGAATTACATACTTGACTAAAAGAAGTAAAAATCCAAGAGGGAGCAGAAGCAGTAATGCTAGGGATGCTGAAAGGGATCAAAGTCTTCTTTTAGACACTGATCTAGCTTAGAACTTAATAGTGATTATTTTGTTCTTCTAGAAACATATGATGTTTTAAACCAGTGGTAAAATTAACTGAAGGTTAACATTGATAATGGCTAAAATCAAGAGATTCAAACTCATTAAACTTCAGCATTGTCAATTAGGTCTTAAGGACTGAATTGACAAAGTCACCCTTTTCAAAAGGCATAGAGACTGGTAATCTATTAGGACTCATACAGTGTTATGCAGACCTATAAGTTTACTTGCAGAAGCTAACGAGAGAAACTTCAAATACGTACTCTGACAACTTCATGGAAACGTACAAATCATAAAGTATAAGTCGGAATGTTTGAAAGGTTCAAACAAAGTACAAACCGAAGTAAAAGAATCATTTTGACAAGAGAGTTTAAGTCATCCGATTAGATTGGAGTGATAAAAACTTGAGTCAAATACTAAATAACCATCAAAGGAGTTGAGAAAACGTTTCCCAACTCGCTCCATGGAACACATCTGAGGGATGGTGGATTCAGTGGGAGTAATCGAACATTGCTATGCATAATTCGATCAAAGATGGGTTTAAGCCAGTCTTCCGAATATTTTGGGACATATTTTATAAACGACTATTTTCACACTTACCAAAGTCCGTCTAACAGCTAAGCTTGTAAAAGCATTACAAAATTAGCTAAAGTCTGACGCAATTTCTTTTGAAAGAAATTTGGGCTTCTTCCATAACCAATCAAGAGAACAAAGTGTTTGTTGCTCATGATAGTATTCTTCTAATAATTAGCACTAATTATTACAAGAATAAGTGGGAGAAAAGTACAAGTCGATCATGAGAAAAATCATGAAGAGTCATGAAGAACAATCATGAAAACTTGTACAAAACGATTAAATTCGACCAAGAGCAACAAACTGCGGCTCCTCGGAAAAGGAAAGGTTTAAGATATGATCTTGTAAACCCACCGCACAAAAGCGAATGTCATTCGCAGGAGAACTCTCAAAGCGAGTGAAAGTGTCTCTAAAGGAATATCTCAAAGTAGTTGAGAAAATTCCAAATTGTTGTTCAAAAGCCCTGAAAGGTCAAAATAAAATCTTAAAGACTCAGAAAATAAAGGTTATTTCTGAAGAGATAAAAGACCTGCGCAGAAACGGAAACTGACTCTAGATTTTGGCTAGAAGCCAAAATCATCGTGGAATCCATATCTCGTCAAGACATGAAGCTTGATAATTTAAGTCAACAGAAAACCTAAATTGGTTTTCCAAAGTAGAAAACTGAGAAGGATGGAAACATTCATGTTTCCCGAAACGAGACAAGAAGAATAAAGATTCTTCCAATCAAGTTATGTCCACATGCATGCTTCAAAAATCTATCAACGGATTAAAAGCACGCAAGAGTTAGAATCTTCGATTCAAAAGGCAATCAAAGAAGTTTGATTCCTGAGGAATGAAGAAAATCTTGAATCACGAGTTTCAAGAAGGTAAGTGGGAGAAACAAACCTTCCAGGTCCGTATGCAGAGTACATACAAAAGATTGAGTACGACATAAGGTGTTGTATAACAGTAACGAACTGACTCAATAAAGGACCACACACAAAAGGATAAAATGCCATTTTGGGCATCTGAAGATCTATAAGCATAGATCAAAAGGATGATAGGATTAGAGAGACTCAGTACGCTGAGATGCTTGAGATCCGAAACAGAAAATCTAAGACTCCGAAAGTCTAAAAGATTTCGACCCAAAAACTCATGACAGAGGGCGTTGCAAAACTCGGAGTCTGAAAAGACACCGATGAGCTAGCACGCATGAGAGAGACATTTATGTTCGAAAACATAAAGTCAATCATGTTGGACATGATTAGCATCTAAACATCCGAATTCGGATTGGAAAACCGAAACACTACTTAGTACATCCTAGAAGGCTAAAGGATGAAGTAGTACAAAAGTTGAACATGTCATCGAAGCAAACTTCCAGACATGGAAGGAAAGTAGGCTAAAAGTGTTTTAAGCCGGGAACTGTTGCAAATACTACATAAAGAATTAAAAGCCTTAACTCTAGTAAAAGTTACTAGATATTATCAAGGTTGAAGTTAGCAATCTTCAAATTAATTGATAATAAGCAAAGTTTAAAACCGACTACCACGGTAGTCAAACTGAACTGTCACCTAAGACATAGTATGAGATTCATACACAGTCTAAGGCATGAGGTATAATTTTAAACCTCGACAAGTAAAATTGAGTGGGTAAAAAGAGTTTTACGGAAGAGGCTCAGATTTACAACTCTCGTTATCAGAAATAATAGAGTTATTTCACAAGTCGTCTAAATTTGGTTTAGTATTTAAACGACAGTCCATTGATGATAAAACATTCCGAATAGGTTTGTCAGATACGTGATCTGATGAATGAAACCCTATTAAGTGAACTTGGAATATTTATTATCAAATCCCTGGTCCAGGTCATTGCATGGACAACAATGACTCACGAAGACTAGCACGGGAGTCGATGGGAT
>NW_028238463.1:67500-70000 GCF_041429995.1 Eschscholzia californica | reverse complement strand
TATATAGTGCAAAGTTATTGTTTTCCCTATTTTCACAAGGAAACATCAAATTTTTAACCAAGCATACTCGGCCTTTGCTCCTTCGTTACTCGTCCAAATCCAACAAACTTGCATTCGTTGGAAAGGTCTTTTCACAAGGATTCTTTTGATATATAATAATAGCGATTCCGATAAATATTTATTTTTTTATGAATTTTTAAGTGAATAAACAATTAAAAATTCAAAAAAAATAGAAAAAAAATATTTTTTTCCCGATTCTTTCTCCAATATTCCTGATAAATACCCACACACCCACATATGGAGAATGGTCGAAAATGCTCGAGTGGATATCGAGATGTCCGACGAAGCACCACTTGGAAGGGCCGAGGCACGGGACGCCCGGGCTGTTGCTCGGGCCGGCACGGGACGCGCATGGGACAGCCCGGGACGGCATGGGACGCCCTCGCTACAGCTCGGGACGGCCAGGTACGCCCGAGACTTGGCTCGGGACGGCCTGGGACGCCCTCGCCATAGCTCGGGACGGCCTGGGACGCCCGAGACTAGGCTCGGGACGGCCTCGGCACAGCTCGGGACGGCCTGGGACGCCCTTGCCACAGCTCGGGACGGCATGGGACGCCCGAGACTTTGCTCGGGACGGCCTGGGACGCCCTTGCCACAGCTCGGGACGGCCTGGGACGCCCGAGACTTTGCTCGGGACGGCCTGGGACGGCCTCGGCACAGCTCGGGACGGCCTGGGACGCCCGAGACTTTGCTCGGGACGGCCTGGGACGTCCGAGACTTTGCTCGGGACGGCCTGGGACGTCCGAGACTTTGCTCGGGACGGCCTGGGACGCCCGAGACTTGGCTCGGGACGGCCTGGGACGCCCTCGCTACAGCTCGGGACGCCCGAGACTTGGCTCGGGACGGCCTGGGACGCCCGAGACTTGGCTCGGGACGGCCTGGGACGCCCGAGACTTGGCTCGGGACGGCCTGGGACGCGCTCGGCACAGCTCGGGACAGGCCGGGACGCCCGAGCCGAGCTTCGGGTCGCACGAAATCTCTTCGTATTCCGACATATTAGAAGCTTCCCATCATGTAGTAGGCCGAGCTTTGCCCTTTGGATGCCCTATGGTGCTTGGCGAGCACTAGGGAACGTGCCAGCACAAGTGCTGTGCACGCTCTGGGGAAGGAGCTCAACCCTCCCCCTTATAGTGCAAAGTTATTGTTTTGCCTATTTTCACAAGGAAACATCAATTTTTTAACCAAGCATACTGGGCCTTTACTCCTTCGTTACTCGTCGGAATCCAGCAAACTTATACTCGTTGGAAAGGCCTTTTCGCAAGGATTTTTTTGATATATTATAATAGCGATTCCGATAAATATTTATTTTTCTATGAATTTTTAAGTGAATAAACACCGGAAAATTCATAAAAAATAGAAAAAAAAATATTTTCTTCCGTTTCTTTTCTCCAATAATTCATAAATAATACCTCAATAGTATAAATGAAGAGAGAGTCGAAATGGCCCGGGTGGGTTTCGAAATGTCCCACGACCCCATAGAATGCACGGGCCAGCCGAGCCAAAGCAGGGGACGCGCATGGGACAGCAGGGGACGCGCACGGGACAGCGTCCCTATGGCTCGGGACGGCATGGGACAGTACGGGACGCCCTTGGTAAAGCTCGGGAATCCCATCGGACGCGCATGGGACGGCCTTGCTAAGGCTCGGGACGGGCTTGCTAAGGCTCGGGACGGATGGGACAGCACGGGACGCGCATCGGACGGCCTTGCTAAGGCTCGGGACGGCATGGAACAGCACGGGACGGCCTTGGTGAGGCTCGGGACGGCATGGGACAGCACGGGACGGCCTTGGTGAGGCTCGGGACGGCATGGGACAGCACGGGACGGCCTTGGTAAGGCTCGGGACGGCATGGGACAGCACGGGACGGCCTTGGTAAGGCTCGGGACGGCATGGGACAGCACGGGACGGCCTTGGTGAGGCACGGGACGGCCTCGGTGAGGCTCGGGACGGCATGGGACAGCACGGGACGGCCTTGCTAAGGCTCGGGATGGCCTGGGACGGCCTTGGTGAGGCTTGGACGGCACGGGACGCGCATGGGACAGCATGTGACGGCCTTGGTAAGGCTGGGCACGGCATGGGACGCACATGGGACACCTTATGGGGATCATCAAGGGACGTTGCACGGGACATTCTTAGCCATGAAGGGCCTTCACATGGGACATCTTAGGAGTCAAGAGCCGGCACATGGGACAATGGAGTTCACACGCACGGAACACTTCGGCTACTTCCGTTCGGAACGTCGTGGGATCTTTATGTCCCCATTAGCACCGACGCATCAACATGCTAGGAAGCTAGGTCCGAACTTCTCGAAGTGTCGATGGCACTTGGACGGATACGCATCCGATCCGATGTTATGATGATGTACTTTCTCCGATATCGATGTCGGGGTGTATTCCGATGTTATGATGTACTTTCTCCGAGATCGATGGGACGACCTTGGT
>NW_028238463.1:35000-37500 GCF_041429995.1 Eschscholzia californica | reverse complement strand
GGAGCTCACCCCTCCCCTATATAGTGCAAAGTTATTGTTTTCCCTATTTTCACAAGGAAACATCAAATTTTTAACCAAGCATACTCGGCCTTTGCTCCTTCGTTACTCGTCCAAATCCAACAAACTTGCATTCGTTGGAAAGGTCTTTTCACAAGGATTCTTTTGATATATAATAATAGCGATTCCGATAAATATTTATTTTTTTATGAATTTTTAAGTGAATAAACAATTAAAAATTCAAAAAAAATAGAAAAAAAATATTTTTTTCCCGATTCTTTCTCCAATATTCCTGATAAATACCCACACACCCACATATGGAGAATGGTCGAAAATGCTCGAGTGGATATCGAGATGTCCGACGAAGCACCACTTGGAAGGGCCGAGGCACGGGACGCCCGGGCTGTTGCTCGGGCCGGCACGGGACGCGCATGGGACAGCCCGGGACGGCATGGGACGCCCTCGCTACAGCTCGGGACGGCCAGGTACGCCCGAGACTTGGCTCGGGACGGCCTGGGACGCCCTCGCCATAGCTCGGGACGGCCTGGGACGCCCGAGACTAGGCTCGGGACGGCCTCGGCACAGCTCGGGACGGCCTGGGACGCCCTTGCCACAGCTCGGGACGGCATGGGACGCCCGAGACTTTGCTCGGGACGGCCTGGGACGCCCTTGCCACAGCTCGGGACGGCCTGGGACGCCCGAGACTTTGCTCGGGACGGCCTGGGACGGCCTCGGCACAGCTCGGGACGGCCTGGGACGCCCGAGACTTTGCTCGGGACGGCCTGGGACGTCCGAGACTTTGCTCGGGACGGCCTGGGACGTCCGAGACTTTGCTCGGGACGGCCTGGGACGCCCGAGACTTGGCTCGGGACGGCCTGGGACGCCCTCGCTACAGCTCGGGACGCCCGAGACTTGGCTCGGGACGGCCTGGGACGCCCGAGACTTGGCTCGGGACGGCCTGGGACGCCCGAGACTTGGCTCGGGACGGCCTGGGACGCGCTCGGCACAGCTCGGGACAGGCCGGGACGCCCGAGCCGAGCTTCGGGTCGCACGAAATCTCTTCGTATTCCGACATATTAGAAGCTTCCCATCATGTAGTAGGCCGAGCTTTGCCCTTTGGATGCCCTATGGTGCTTGGCGAGCACTAGGGAACGTGCCAGCACAAGTGCTGTGCACGCTCTGGGGAAGGAGCTCAACCCTCCCCCTTATAGTGCAAAGTTATTGTTTTGCCTATTTTCACAAGGAAACATCAATTTTTTAACCAAGCATACTGGGCCTTTACTCCTTCGTTACTCGTCGGAATCCAGCAAACTTATACTCGTTGGAAAGGCCTTTTCGCAAGGATTTTTTTGATATATTATAATAGCGATTCCGATAAATATTTATTTTTCTATGAATTTTTAAGTGAATAAACACCGGAAAATTCATAAAAAATAGAAAAAAAAATATTTTCTTCCGTTTCTTTTCTCCAATAATTCATAAATAATACCTCAATAGTATAAATGAAGAGAGAGTCGAAATGGCCCGGGTGGGTTTCGAAATGTCCCACGACCCCATAGAATGCACGGGCCAGCCGAGCCAAAGCAGGGGACGCGCATGGGACAGCAGGGGACGCGCACGGGACAGCGTCCCTATGGCTCGGGACGGCATGGGACAGTACGGGACGCCCTTGGTAAAGCTCGGGAATCCCATCGGACGCGCATGGGACGGCCTTGCTAAGGCTCGGGACGGGCTTGCTAAGGCTCGGGACGGATGGGACAGCACGGGACGCGCATCGGACGGCCTTGCTAAGGCTCGGGACGGCATGGAACAGCACGGGACGGCCTTGGTGAGGCTCGGGACGGCATGGGACAGCACGGGACGGCCTTGGTGAGGCTCGGGACGGCATGGGACAGCACGGGACGGCCTTGGTAAGGCTCGGGACGGCATGGGACAGCACGGGACGGCCTTGGTAAGGCTCGGGACGGCATGGGACAGCACGGGACGGCCTTGGTGAGGCACGGGACGGCCTCGGTGAGGCTCGGGACGGCATGGGACAGCACGGGACGGCCTTGCTAAGGCTCGGGATGGCCTGGGACGGCCTTGGTGAGGCTTGGACGGCACGGGACGCGCATGGGACAGCATGTGACGGCCTTGGTAAGGCTGGGCACGGCATGGGACGCACATGGGACACCTTATGGGGATCATCAAGGGACGTTGCACGGGACATTCTTAGCCATGAAGGGCCTTCACATGGGACATCTTAGGAGTCAAGAGCCGGCACATGGGACAATGGAGTTCACACGCACGGAACACTTCGGCTACTTCCGTTCGGAACGTCGTGGGATCTTTATGTCCCCATTAGCACCGACGCATCAACATGCTAGGAAGCTAGGTCCGAACTTCTCGAAGTGTCGATGGCACTTGGACGGATACGCATCCGATCCGATGTTATGATGATGTACTTTCTCCGATATCGATGTCGGGGTGTATTCCGATGTTATGATGTACTTTCTCCGAGATC
>NW_028238463.1:2500-5000 GCF_041429995.1 Eschscholzia californica | reverse complement strand
CTGTGCACGGCCTGGGGAGGGAGCTCACCCCTCCCCTATATAGTGCAAAGTTATTGTTTTCCCTATTTTCACAAGGAAACATCAAATTTTTAACCAAGCATACTCGGCCTTTGCTCCTTCGTTACTCGTCCAAATCCAACAAACTTGCATTCGTTGGAAAGGTCTTTTCACAAGGATTCTTTTGATATATAATAATAGCGATTCCGATAAATATTTATTTTTTTATGAATTTTTAAGTGAATAAACAATTAAAAATTCAAAAAAAATAGAAAAAAAATATTTTTTTCCCGATTCTTTCTCCAATATTCCTGATAAATACCCACACACCCACATATGGAGAATGGTCGAAAATGCTCGAGTGGATATCGAGATGTCCGACGAAGCACCACTTGGAAGGGCCGAGGCACGGGACGCCCGGGCTGTTGCTCGGGCCGGCACGGGACGCGCATGGGACAGCCCGGGACGGCATGGGACGCCCTCGCTACAGCTCGGGACGGCCAGGTACGCCCGAGACTTGGCTCGGGACGGCCTGGGACGCCCTCGCCATAGCTCGGGACGGCCTGGGACGCCCGAGACTAGGCTCGGGACGGCCTCGGCACAGCTCGGGACGGCCTGGGACGCCCTTGCCACAGCTCGGGACGGCATGGGACGCCCGAGACTTTGCTCGGGACGGCCTGGGACGCCCTTGCCACAGCTCGGGACGGCCTGGGACGCCCGAGACTTTGCTCGGGACGGCCTGGGACGGCCTCGGCACAGCTCGGGACGGCCTGGGACGCCCGAGACTTTGCTCGGGACGGCCTGGGACGTCCGAGACTTTGCTCGGGACGGCCTGGGACGTCCGAGACTTTGCTCGGGACGGCCTGGGACGCCCGAGACTTGGCTCGGGACGGCCTGGGACGCCCTCGCTACAGCTCGGGACGCCCGAGACTTGGCTCGGGACGGCCTGGGACGCCCGAGACTTGGCTCGGGACGGCCTGGGACGCCCGAGACTTGGCTCGGGACGGCCTGGGACGCGCTCGGCACAGCTCGGGACAGGCCGGGACGCCCGAGCCGAGCTTCGGGTCGCACGAAATCTCTTCGTATTCCGACATATTAGAAGCTTCCCATCATGTAGTAGGCCGAGCTTTGCCCTTTGGATGCCCTATGGTGCTTGGCGAGCACTAGGGAACGTGCCAGCACAAGTGCTGTGCACGCTCTGGGGAAGGAGCTCAACCCTCCCCCTTATAGTGCAAAGTTATTGTTTTGCCTATTTTCACAAGGAAACATCAATTTTTTAACCAAGCATACTGGGCCTTTACTCCTTCGTTACTCGTCGGAATCCAGCAAACTTATACTCGTTGGAAAGGCCTTTTCGCAAGGATTTTTTTGATATATTATAATAGCGATTCCGATAAATATTTATTTTTCTATGAATTTTTAAGTGAATAAACACCGGAAAATTCATAAAAAATAGAAAAAAAAATATTTTCTTCCGTTTCTTTTCTCCAATAATTCATAAATAATACCTCAATAGTATAAATGAAGAGAGAGTCGAAATGGCCCGGGTGGGTTTCGAAATGTCCCACGACCCCATAGAATGCACGGGCCAGCCGAGCCAAAGCAGGGGACGCGCATGGGACAGCAGGGGACGCGCACGGGACAGCGTCCCTATGGCTCGGGACGGCATGGGACAGTACGGGACGCCCTTGGTAAAGCTCGGGAATCCCATCGGACGCGCATGGGACGGCCTTGCTAAGGCTCGGGACGGGCTTGCTAAGGCTCGGGACGGATGGGACAGCACGGGACGCGCATCGGACGGCCTTGCTAAGGCTCGGGACGGCATGGAACAGCACGGGACGGCCTTGGTGAGGCTCGGGACGGCATGGGACAGCACGGGACGGCCTTGGTGAGGCTCGGGACGGCATGGGACAGCACGGGACGGCCTTGGTAAGGCTCGGGACGGCATGGGACAGCACGGGACGGCCTTGGTAAGGCTCGGGACGGCATGGGACAGCACGGGACGGCCTTGGTGAGGCACGGGACGGCCTCGGTGAGGCTCGGGACGGCATGGGACAGCACGGGACGGCCTTGCTAAGGCTCGGGATGGCCTGGGACGGCCTTGGTGAGGCTTGGACGGCACGGGACGCGCATGGGACAGCATGTGACGGCCTTGGTAAGGCTGGGCACGGCATGGGACGCACATGGGACACCTTATGGGGATCATCAAGGGACGTTGCACGGGACATTCTTAGCCATGAAGGGCCTTCACATGGGACATCTTAGGAGTCAAGAGCCGGCACATGGGACAATGGAGTTCACACGCACGGAACACTTCGGCTACTTCCGTTCGGAACGTCGTGGGATCTTTATGTCCCCATTAGCACCGACGCATCAACATGCTAGGAAGCTAGGTCCGAACTTCTCGAAGTGTCGATGGCACTTGGACGGATACGCATCCGATCCGATGTTATGATGATGTACTTTCTCCGATATCGATGTCGGGGTGTATTCCGATGTTATG
>NW_028238462.1:130000-131524 GCF_041429995.1 Eschscholzia californica | reverse complement strand
TCTGCACGTTTTCCGCTACCGGGCTACGTGTGTATTTTTCCCGCAGGAGGTGTGCGCCCGCTCACTAAAATGTCCATGCCTTGGTGTCCCGCAAAGGGTGTTGGAACGCACCAAGTCCCACTAAGATGTCCCTTCCTTGGTGTCCCGCAAAGGGTGTTGGAGCGCACCAAGTCCCAATAAGATGTCCCTGCCTTAACGCACCCACGTCCCGACCCTTGGTGCCTAAGAAGCATAAGATGGCCCATGTGATGTCCCATGCCACGACCCTTGACGCCTAAGAATGTCCCATGCCCCGACCCTTGACGCCTAAGAATGTCCCATGCCGCGACCCTTGATGCCTAAGAATGTCCCATGCCGCGACCTTGCTGGCTCAGGCATCCCAGGATGCGTCCCAGGCCGTCCCGTGCGCGTCCCGTGCCGTCCCATGGCGTCCCGAGCCTTACCAAGGCCGTCCCGTGCGCGTCCCAGGCCGTCCCATGGCGTCCCGAGCCTTACCAAGGCAGTCCCAGGCCGTCCCATGGCGTCCCCTGCTGTCCCATGGCGTCCCGAGCCTTACCAAGGCCGTCCCGTGCGCGTCCCAGGCCGTCCCGTGCGCGTCCCGTGCCGTCCCATGGCGTCCCATGGCGTCCCGAGCCTTACCAAGGCAGTCCCAGGCCGTCCCATGGCGTCCCCAGCTGTCCCATGGCGTCCCGAGCCTTACCAAGCCAGTCCCAGGCCGTCCCATGGCGTCCCCAGCTGTCCCATGGCGTCCCGAGGCATACCAAGGCCGTCCCGAGCCTTACCAAGGCCGTCCCGAGGCATACCAAGGCCGTCCCTTGCGCGTCCCGTGCTGTCCCGTGCCGTCCTGAGCCTTACAAGGCCGTCGCATGCGCGTCCCGTGCCGTCCGAGCCTCACCAAGGCCGTCCCATGCGCGTCTCGTGCCGTCCCATGGCGTCCCGAGCCTTACAAGGCCGACCCACGCCTTACGAAGGTCGTCCCATGCCTTACAAGGCCGTCCCATGCGCGTCCCGTGCCTTACAAGACCGTCCCATGCCTTACGAAGGCCATCCCATGCCTTAGCAAGGCCGACCCATGCCTTACCAAGGCCGAACTATGCCTTACCAAGGCCGTCACATCGATCTCGGAGAAAGTACATCATCATGACATCGGAATACGGCCCCAACATCGATCTCGGAGAAAGTACATCATCATAACATCGGATCGGATGTGTATCCATCGAAGTTCCATCGACACTTCGAGAAGATCGAACATAGCTTCCTAGCATGTTAAAGGTTCGGTGCTAATGGGAACATAAAGATCCCACGACGTTCCAAACGAAAGTAAAGTGTTCCGTGCGTGTGAACTACGTTGTCCCATGTGCCGGCTCTCGACTCCTAAGATGTCCCATGTAAATGCCCTTCGTGGGAAAGAATGTCCCGTGCAAGACGCCTTGATGATCCCCATAAGGTGTCCCATGTGCGTCCCATGATGTCCCATGCGCGTCCCGTGCCGTCCGAGCCTCACCAAGGCCGTCCCATGCGCGT
>NW_028238462.1:117500-120000 GCF_041429995.1 Eschscholzia californica | reverse complement strand
CATGCCTTACGAAGGCCATCCCATGCCTTAGCAAGGCCGACCCATGCCTTACCAAGGCCGAACTATGCCTTACCAAGGCCGTCACATCGATCTCGGAGAAAGTACATCATCATGACATCGGAATACGGCCCCAACATCGATCTCGGAGAAAGTACATCATCATAACATCGGATCGGATGTGTATCCATCGAAGTTCCATCGACACTTCGAGAAGATCGAACATAGCTTCCTAGCATGTTAAAGGTTCGGTGCTAATGGGAACATAAAGATCCCACGACGTTCCAAACGAAAGTAAAGTGTTCCGTGCGTGTGAACTACGTTGTCCCATGTGCCGGCTCTCGACTCCTAAGATGTCCCATGTAAATGCCCTTCGTGGGAAAGAATGTCCCGTGCAAGACGCCTTGATGATCCCCATAAGGTGTCCCATGTGCGTCCCATGATGTCCCATGCGCGTCCCGTGCCGTCCGAGCCTCACCAAGGCCGTCCCATGCGCGTCTCGTGCCGTCCCGAGCTGTGCCGAGGCCGTCCCTTGCCGTCCCGAGCCTCGCCAAGGCCGTCCCGTGCCGTCCGAGCTGTGCCGAGGCCGTCCCATGCGCGTCCCGTGCCGTCCGAGCTGTGCCGAGGCCGTCCCGTGCTGTCCCATGCCGTCCCGAGCCTCGCCAAGGCCGTCCCATGCGCGTCCCGTGCCGTCCGAGCCTCACAAAGGCCGTCCCGTGCCGTCCCATGCGCGTCCCGAGCCTGACCAAGGCCGTCCCGTGCCTCACCAAGGCCGTCCCATGCGCGTCCCGTGCCGTCCCATGCGCGTCCCGAGCTGTCCCATGCCGTCCCGAGCCTTAGCAAGGCCGTCCCATTCGCGTCCCGTGCTGTCCCATGCGCGTCCCGTGCTGTCCCGTGCCGTCCCGAGCCTGACCAATGCTGTCCCGTGCGCGTCCCATTCTTTTGGCTCGGCTGGCCCGTGCATTCTATGGGGTCGTGGGACATTTCGAAATCCACCCGGGCCACTTCGACTCTCTCTTCATTAATACTATTGAGGTATTATTTATGAATTATTGGAGAAAAGAAACGGAGGAAAATATTTTTTTTTCTATTTTTTATGAATTTTCCGGTGTTTATTCACTTAAAAATTCATAGAAAAATAAATATTTATCGGAATCGCTATTATAATATATCAAAAAAATCCTTGCGAAAAGACCTTTCCGACGAGTATAAGTTTGCTGGATTCCGACGAGTAACGAAGGAGTAAAGGCCCAGTATGCTTGGTTAAAAAATTGATGTTTCCTTGTGAAAATAGGAAAAACAATAACTTTGCACTATAAGGGGGAGGGTTGAGCTCCTTCCCCAGAGCGTGCACAGCACTTGTGCTGGCACGTTCCCTAGTGCTCGCCAAGCACCATAGGGCATCCAAAGGGCAAAGCTCGGCCTACTACATGATGGGAAGCTTCTAATATGTCGGAATACGAAGAGATTTCGTGCGACCCGAAGCTCGGCTCGGGCGTCCCGGCCTGTCCCGAGCTGTGCCGAGCGCGTCCCAGGCCGTCCCGAGCCAAGTCTCGGGCGTCCCAGGCCGTCCCGAGCCAAGTCTCGGGCGTCCCAGGCCGTCCCGAGCCAAGTCTCGGGCGTCCCAGGCCGGCCCGAGCAAAGTCTCGGACGTCCCAGGGCGTCCCGAGCTGTGTCGAGGCCGTCCCAGGGCGTCCCGAGCTGTAGCGAGGGCGTCCCAGGCCGTCCCGAGCCAAGTCTCGGGCGTCCCAGGCCGTCCCGAGCAAAGTCTCGGGCGTCCCAGGCCGTCCCGAGCTGTGCCGAGGCCGTCCCAGGCCGTCCCGAGCAAAGTCTCGGGCGTCCCAGGCCGTCCCGAGCTGTGGCAAGGGCGTCCCAGGCCGTCCCGAGCTGTGGCAAGGGCGTCCCAGGCCGTCCCGAGCTGTGCCGAGGCCGTCCCGAGCCTAGTCTCTGGCGTCCCAGGCCGTCCCGAGCTATGGCGAGGGCGTCCCAGGCCGTCCCGAGCCAAGTCTCGGGCGTACCTGGCCGTCCCGAGCTGTAGCGAGGGCGTCCCATGCCGTCCCGGGCTGTCCCATGCGCGTCCCGTGCCGGCCCGAGCAACAGCTCGGGCGTCCCGTGCCTCGGCCCTTCCAAGTGGTGCTTCGTCGGACATCTCGATATCCACTCGAGCATTTTCGACCATTCTCCATATGTGGGTGTGTGGGTATTTATCAGGAATATTGGAGAAAGAATCGGGAAAAAAATATTTTTTTTCTATTTTTTTTGAATTTTTAATTGTTTATTCACTTAAAAATTCATAAAAAAATAAATATTTATCGGAATCGCTATTATTATATATCAAAAGAATCCTTGTGAAAAGACCTTTCCAACGAATGCAAGTTTGTTGGATTTGGACGAGTAACGAAGGATCAAAGGCCGAGTATGCTTGGTTAAAAATTTGATGTTTCCTTGTGAAAATAGGGAAAACAATAACTTTGCACTATATAGGGGAGGGGTGAGCTCCCTC